>NC_134864.1:55809166-56051666 GCF_049852395.1 Peromyscus maniculatus bairdii | reverse complement strand
AATTCTTAGCTATTTTCCCAGTCAAATAGTTGTGAAAAGGTCACTTCTGAGACCCCTGTAAACTTGTAAACACAGAATGAGAGAGAGGCAGACAGAGAAGCAGAATGGAGTGAAAACCCAGGGTAGCAATCTGGAACGACCCGAAAGAGCCCAGGACGTCAGCCTCGAAGCTGCTGAGTGACCGTCTAAGGACGGCAGGGCTGCAGTCTGTGGGTGAGGAAATAGCTTTTGCTGACTTGTCCTTCGATGTTGTTTAATGTTTCAATGCTGACATGCTCGCTTCCACGCTCCCCAACACCAGTTTCCAGTCTCTTGAATTCATATCTCAAGTGTAAGAGCTGTGAGCTCATTTTATCCTACGTATTTCTCGGACAAATTATAGATGTCACAAAAGGGGACAATCTACACAACCCTGAAGAGTGAGTCATGGCCACAACTGGCTCCTTTCTTTAGACAGAGGGCTCACGTTGACTGAGGCACAGTGTCCATGAGTACCCACCACCCAACAGACTTCCCAAGGTTCTGCTTCTGTTTCCTATGTCGACACTCTTTTCTTCTTCTGTGCCTCCCCAGTATGCTTTCCTGACCATTTCAAACCTGTATCTTTCCCATCTGCTTCGTATGTGCCCGATTAGAAGTCCAGGTGTTGAGGCAGAGGCCGTGTTTGTGGTGCCTGGGTTCTGAATTTGTGAAAACAGCAGCGTGAAATGCAAACCTCCTTTGTTTTGTTTGGTTTGTTTGGGGGCACTCAGCACTGGTCTTGGATTTGTACACGTTCCTCTGTGAAAATTTGCCTCATCAGTGCATGGCCTTCTAGGGTGTGCTTATCTGTCGTGAGCTTGTCCTACTGTTGGAGACACAGGCACCTTTC
This sequence comes from Peromyscus maniculatus bairdii, assembly GCF_049852395.1. Lineage (NCBI taxonomy): Eukaryota > Metazoa > Chordata > Mammalia > Rodentia > Cricetidae > Peromyscus > Peromyscus maniculatus. The sequence goes on along the minus strand of NC_134864.1, from coordinate 56,050,795 downwards.
TGTTCCCCTCAAGCCCTCCCTCCCCCAACGCTGGATGAACATCCTTCCACAGACTCCTCAGCAGAGAGCTGCTGGGTGACTGTGAAATCACAGCAAGGCTATTTCATAGATCGCCCTGGTGGCTTGCCAAAATATAGTACGGGCTACATTCCTCACAGTGGGCGGAATGCCGAGCGCTTTCTCCATGAACGTATCTGTTTCATCGATATCTGGCATGCAGGTGCTTGCTACAGGCTGACTTCCTACATTTTGCTACTCTTCCTGTCATTGTTGGTTTTTTATTTGTTTGTTTGTTTTGTTTTTCGAGACAGGGTTTCTCTGTGTAGCTTTGTGCCTCTCCTGGAACTCACTCTGTAGACCAGGCTGGCCTCGAACTCACAGAGATCCCCCTGGCTCTGCCTCCCGAGTGCTGGGATTAAAGGTGTGCGCCACTGCCACCCGGCTTCGTTGTTGTTTTTACACACTGGTTGTTTTACACAGTGTTGTTTTACACGCTGGCGATTATTGATGAGCTTGCTCCTCTTTCATGTGCTTCCTGAGAAGAGGTTTGTTCCTTCTCACGGTTCCCGAGATCTTTTTAAGTGGCTGGGATTGCTGGCCGCTTGACGTCTGATTTGCAGCAAGCAGGTTGTAACCGCCCCAAAGCAAATCCCACTCTTCTTTTGGAGCCTGGCCATACTCGGTGCTCTTTGGACCTGAGACAGGCGTGACTGACAGGGACAGCAGTGTGGCAATCGGAGGCCTGCTGACGTGAGGACGGAAAGTACAGTATTTATCAGAAATGCTGTAGCAGGAAATCCAAGCCTTGAGTGTCATCGGGCCCGGATCTAGGGACAGAGGAACCAGGAAGAAGGATCTGCCGAGTTCTTCCGGTTATCAGCCCCTGTTGCTGTCTTGTTCCCGGCTTGTCAATCATCTCCCTGGTCTCACAGTTAGGGTGTTAAAGAACATGAGATATACCGGGCGGTGGTGGCGCACGCCTTTAATCCCAGCACTCGGGAGGCAGAGCCAGGCGGATCTCTGTGATTTCGAGGCCAGCTTGGTCTACCAAGTGAGTTCCAGGAAAGGCGCAAAGCTACACAGAGAAACCCTGTCTTGAAAAACCAAAAAAAAAAAAAAAAAAAAAAAAGAACATGAGATTCGGATGCTCCGCCTCTGTAGTGCCCTACACACACACACACACACACACACACACACACACACACACACACGTCTGCAGTGTGGGTGTTGGGCTGATCGCTGCTTTGGTAAATCTTCTGAGGGCTTTAGAAGGAGAACTGCAGACGGGGGTGTGGAGCGAAGACGTCAGCGGTCCGTTTGCCTTGCACAAAGGCGATGTGAACACAAAGCGCGGTGGAGGACCGTGCCCTCTGTGTCTGGGTTCTGCGCTGCTCTGCTTCCGGGTGAGGGCATTCGGACTTGCTTTCCCCATCTCGCCTGGCTGTCCCCGCAGAGAGACTGGCTGGGTTCCTCCAGGTCCCGAGGGCAGCAGGCTTCCCTCTGGGCCAACTCCAGTAACACATGGCGCTGAGGTGAGGGGAGAGCCATGATGGGTACCACTTGGCTTTCCCTCACGCACTTGTAGAGCTGGGAAGTGAGGGCCCTGGTGCTAAGGAACATCCTCTCTGGCTAACATACTTTCACAACTCTCTGTGGCTGCGAGTTATCTGAGTCATTTCTGTGCCTCTGTTTCCCCTCCAGTCCTTTCCGAGGAAGTCAGGAATAAAGCTTGTCGGTCACAGATGATAGAAAATTCAGACATTGAAATAAAGCTTCACTATTTCTACAGACTTTTAGGTTCAAGAATCACTAATAAGAGGTTTTTGTAAAGCCACCCATATTATAAACACGCCCTCCGAACAAAGACTTGGATTGCTGTAACCCATGACGGCATCTTCCTCAATCCCCTCTCGTTTCCCAATGTAGGTCGTAGAGGAGAGGGCTGATCCCGAAGTCAATCTGCTGTTCTACGTGAGGAAAGTTCATATCCTTTGACTGCAAATGGGGAGGAAATGGTTAGATGTGATCAGAAGGGCTGGCGGGGGTGGTGCCTCCATGGTGAGAGCAGTTACCAGTCCTCCAGAAGAACTGAGTTCAAGTCCCAACCCCCCCATGAGACCGCTCACAACCACCTGGCGATTCACACATCCAGCACCAGAGGGAGCTGACGCCCTCTTTTGCACGCACACACAAAAACACAGCACACATTCATATAGACACAGACACACAAATAAAATTAATAAAAATAAATCTTTTAAAGAGTAATGATAAGAAAAGTCCCCTGCATTCATTCTAGGTAAGTGACTTGAGTTCCATTCAGGGCATCTAGTTGGAGTCCAGAGAATGGCTGTATGGATGTATAATGGATTTATGGATTCATATTTGATTGATTGTATTTTCACCTGAACAAAACTGAAAGAACCCTCCAATGGAGTGTGAGTGTTCTCTGGAAGCAACTTCATGGCTGCTGAGGCCCGTACACATCTCAGTGATTCAACATCTCTAGGCAAACTTGTGCCCTGCCAAATGATCAGGGCGTGTGTCCCTGATAATGGTGTCCCCACAGGACCTTTTAGCTGACTCCTCCTACACCCTTGCATAATTCCTAGCAGAGAAAACAAATTTTTATAAATACATTTCAAAACCCTGACGTGTCACCGATGTCCTCTCAGATTTTCACCTCTGACCTTCTTATTCTTTTTTCTGTCTGGGCTCGATTTTCCTTTCCTCGGAGGTTTCCATCAGATGCTGGTAAACCGTTCTCCAAGAAGCGTCCCTTGTGTCTGGATGCAACAGTGAGGGACCAGCACTGGCTAGTGACCGTGGGGCTGTGGTCACACAATCTCTATATGAGCTTGCACAGAACTGCACACACAGGCGTGTACATGTGTGTGTAACAGGTGGGCTCTGCATCAGCTGTCCCCCAGTTACCAATACGGAACCACTGCTAAGTTCCTGAGTTTGGGCTCCTTTTTTCCACGTTTGGAGAGAGAGAGAGAGAGAGAGAGAGAGAGAGAGAGAGAGAGAGAGAGAGAGAGAGGAGGAAGACAACTTGCAGGAGTCAGTTCTCTGCTCCTACCGCATGAGCTCCGGGCATCAGCATCAGATTCAGGCTCAGTGGCAGGCTCCTCTACCCAGTGACCATCTCTCTAGCCCAAGCTCTGGTTTTAATATCACACTACAGCCTGCCGTAGCCATGTGGACGTCATCAACCCAGGAGAGCTGGGTCATGGAAGTACAGGGTGGTCTGTCCCATTCTTCCCGTGAGACTATACTACTTTTTTAAGTTAAAAATATGTACTCACTGGGGCAAGGGGCACAGCTCAGTCAGCAATGTATTTGTCTTGCAAGGACATGAGTACAACACTTTAAGAAAGCATTAAAAACACCAGGAGTGGTACACAGGGGAGGCAGGGACCAGAAGATGCCTGGAACTCATGGACAGCCTACTTGTCCAGTGCCAGACCGGTGAGAGAGCGTCCCTTTCTCAAACGGACTGTGCCTATGGAATGACACTGAGGTTGACCTCTGGCCTCCATGTGGACACACACACACACACACACACACACACACACACACACACACACACACTGGTCTCTGTTGATAGGCAACTGGGATTCGGTGATGAACAAGATACTATCCTTTCTCCTTCTGCCTCCCCACCTCCCAATTAACACGCCTCAAATAACACTTCATTGCTTACCTTGACAAAGGTGTTCTAGAAATAGCCTGTCCTTGATGCCTAATTTTTCTCTCCAGACTCCCTCTCTCTACTGGAGCCTTACAATCTGACTTCCTGTATCATCATTTTACAGCCCCCTCCTGACAAGGACCATACTGCCTAGGATCCCTCTCCCACTCAGTCCACACAGCCTGAATCCTCCTCCCCATCCCGCCAGCTCCCCTCTGCCCCACTGCAAATCTCACCTCTAAAGCCCACACACATCCTGCCACGCCTTCTCTAGATTTCCCAAAAGGAAGCAACATCGGGAATAAGCTGAACATGCAGGTGCCCAGGTAACCAGGGCCAGAGCCAACACTAGGTGAAACACCTGACCCCCCAGATTCCCAACGCTCCTTCTGAACGTTGCTCGATGGTAACTAATATAAACACACCGTTCTGGATAAATGAGGCTCTCTGGAGCTCTAGGCCCCAACTTTTGATTAGAGTCAAGAGTTCTAGAACAGAGTGCAGGCGTTACTCTGACCTGTTCCCTGGTGGGTGCTTCTGATGAATGGTTACAGGAAGGAATGAATGCTTGCCTCTGCTAGCAACAGTGCCCACCTAAAGCATGTTCAAGGGACTCCTATAGGCCCTCCCCAGGTCCTGGTCCTATGTTTACATTCATATTTTTTGTTGTTTATAATCTTTCCTTATATTGTAACTTTCATATTGCAGAAATATCAGGCCCCACAAAACCCAGTTTTCTGCTGACTTAGGCCCTGGCTTAGGTATCATGCCCAGATCGTGACACACGATGATCATAGCATCTCCCATCTACTGTTCTACCTCCTCCATGCACAAAATCAGGAGCTGTGGTGGCCTCTGTCCCCCGGAGTCACCACACCATCCCCCACTGGCCTGCCCAGATCTTCCGAGGCCGAGGATGCAGAATGTCAGAGTGGGTTCATCTCTATGAGATCTTAGCTCTGGGCTAAAACTGTGGACAGGGATAACCCGGAAGCATTCCCAAACACTCGTCCTCCTCACACCCAGCATCCAGCTCTGTAATTTTCAAAATAACTCTTATTCATTCAAGAGGCTGAGGAATCCCTTAGTTGGTGGGCTACTTGCCTTAGCATTCATGAAGCCTCGGGTTCAGTTCCCGACACCACAGTGACCAGGTGTGATGGTGGACACTGTAATCCCAGCACACTAAAGGTGTGCATGAGGGTCAGACGTTCAGCGTCCTCCCAAACTGCATAGTGAATTTGAGGCCAGCCTGAAGCATAGAGACCCTATCTTAAAAACAAAGAAAAACCACAGTCTGTATTTATTCAGATAACAAATTTTTTGAAGCACTGAGTATCCAGAAGCTAGACAGGCACTGCCTTTGGCCCATCGTAGTGAAGGGGATGGCCATACAAGGTACACGTGTGTGTGTGTGTGTGTGTGTGTGTGTGTGTGTGTGTGTGTGTGTGTGTGAGAGAGAGAGAGAGAGAGAGAGAGAGAGAGAGAGAGAGAGAGAGAGAGAGAGAGAAGCCATGTTGTGAAGCACAGGAAAGGATGCCCAGCCAGATGTGAAGAGAGAGAAGAGAGAGGGTGAGGTAAGGGTTGAGAACAACTCTCCAGCAAAAGCTGAAGTGTTGGAGCCAAGGGTGTTCCAATCAGAGGCATGGGGCCAGAGGCAAAGGACTGTCGTGTTTTGGAGAAATAAAGTTTTTGTTGGCATGTGTGAGGAGCTGAAGGTGAGGATGGAGAGATGTGACGGAAAACAAAGATGAAATAATCAGTGAGAGCCTTAGAGAAAAGGACCAGGTCTGGCTCTGGTGGCATGTCCCCGGTACACGTAGTCTGTCCGGTTAGTCTAAGGCAACTTCTAAGAACGCCGCAAGGCTGTTCATCTTGGGGGTGGTGGGAAATCTCCTCTATGCAAGGAACCAAAAAACAAACCCGAGTCATATTTCTGTATTGAGCATTTGTAAAAAACAAAGCACAGCTCGTCAAATTTGAGATTGCCCAGGACATGCTCATCCCACATCATTATCAGTTGTTCATTTGAAGTTCAGATTTAACTGAGGGTCCTGAGTTTATCTGGCCACACTGTCTAATGATGAGCCCCAAGATGAGCTCATAGAATACATAAGGAACCAATCGTGGCTTTCTGTGAGGGCAGGGAGTCTTGAAACTAGCTGGTAGCTGTCCAGAGGGCAAAGGGGCTAGAGGAATCAGGCGTCCATGTTTTACTTGGGACAGCTAAAACACGCAGCCGAGCTCTGCTGTTAATCGCTGACCGAGTGAGGCTCAGCTCCGCCAGACAGCACTTGGGTTTCCCAGACTCCCAAAGCAGGAACAAATGACTCCTTGCCTTTTGCGCCCTACTCACTGGAGTGCTGTAAGGTCTGACCCACGCCACCTTCAGCTCTCGGTCTCAGCCCTGAGCTGCCTTAACTGGCTCAGAATTAAAGAGCAGAGTCACGTGTGCAAAGCCTTCTGGGAAAGGCTGCAAAGAACTCCTCAGCTAGGGATTCCAAAAACCACAAGTCTCCTGACTGCAGCACTTCATCAAGGGTAGCAATTTACAGGAGGAAAATGACTCAGCCTCCACCCGAGTCAGTTATCAGCTCCACCCATGAAATCCTTTTGACCTGAGAAGGTCCCAAGCCAACTCTGGTAGACTCCTGGATGCACCCGAAGGAGAGGATTTGAATATATCGTTTGTTCTGTCTTGGAGGAAATATGCAATATTTCTGCCATAGTGATGTCGATAGGGCCGGCCCAAGAGCCAAGGCTATCACTGTTATTTGCTAAACTGGGGACTGAGTCCAGGGCTGCATGCACACTAGGCAAAACCTGGTCTGCTGCTGTCCTGTGGCCTCAGCCCTTAGGTTGATGTTTTCTAATTCCGCAAGAAAGCAAAAGTAAATACTGCTGTACTGGAGGAGATTAAGCCTCCCAGGAGGATTTCTCTGAATTTTACACAAACCACCTTCTGCGACATCCAGAGAAATGACACCATATGGATTCATCTTCCATTACCCACAGTTCTGAATTCTGTAGAGGTTGTGAGCTTTTCCACACTGCATTTGGGTGCAAACCCTAAGCTGTTCCCAGGAGGCTCGTGTAATCTGTGTGTCCTACTCAGGAAGAGTGTGAGCATAGCACACTGCAGAAATATCCGGGCTCTGACTGCAAGGCACTGCCCTAACCCCACTGGGTAGATTTCCCTATGTTACCCAGGCTGTTGCAGCAATCCTCCTGCCTCAAACTCCCAAATCCCAGTAATAACAGGTATAAATCACAATATCCAGCATTTGCTAGTTCTTTTTTATTGATTAGTGTTGTTTCGGGGGCCAAAGATAGAACCCGAGGCTTCAGGAGGTAAGCACTCTACCACTGAGCTGGCTCCCCGACGACTATTTCATTGCCTTCTTAGCTGAATTGGAAATTCTTATATTCAGAAATGCCGTGGGACCCAGTTTTCAGAAAGCTGCTGTGTCTCTTGAACAGCCCGCCCCTCCTCAGCTTTCATCAGTGAGCTGAGATGTAAGCGGCAACTTGAACCAACCCATTTACCAAGAAGCTGTGGCCAGCACAGCCCGAGACTCCAGAGCACGCCGCTTGTTATAGGCACCGGAGGGAGAGAAACGTGACAAGTAAAGGCACGTGGGTCCCTTTTCCTTGACTCTCCTCCTTCCAGTCCGTCTGACAGGCACTAAGTATGGCTGTGGGAGCGGAGGCTGTGGCGCCTGTACAGTGATGGTGTCACGATACGATCCCAAGAGCAAGAAGATCCAGTATCCTTTGCACTGGCCTGGTTGTGCTCTGGGCACATCTGGGAAGGGCGAGGGGCCTCGCCGATGAAGACTTCGCTTTCCCTGAAACTATGCGCCCCTCCCTCCTGTCTCCAAGTCTCTCACATGCTCACCCTGGCTCCATCTCTTTTCCATAAATGTTCTGCCCAGCAGGACTTATTTGTCCTGTGTTCCGAGCTCTCGGGGGCTTGGTTCACTGTTGCTATAAAATAGTCCCTTTGCTTTTGAACAGGGGGCTCTGGGAAGTGTCTGCAAGAACGAGCTAATGCAGACGTTATAGCCTTGGTGAGCGTTAGGCCGTGGCACACACTAGGAGTCATTTTCCCAGGAGGATGAGTGATTGCTCAAATCCAACTGCCTCACCTTGGCCTTAAAATGCAAATCTGCTCTCTGGTGGAAAGTGGAGGTGAAGGCGGAGTTCTCTAGTGCAAGTGCCAGGGTTTTGCCATGGATGACACGTGGGTGGTACCATCCACAAACTATAGAACTTGGAAGAGGAAAAGCTGAGGAGGCGGGAAGTGGCAGATTAGCTGGGGACACATCTAGGGTACTGTCTCTAGGGGATTGTCCAGCAGCTGTTTCCATACAGAGCTTAACTGTTTAGAGACGATCCCTTCTCGGGAGTTATAACTTATTGGGTATGTGAACAGAAATAACAATGTGCTGATAAAATCAGCAGCATCTACTGGATGCTTACTGAATGTCGTGCACTGTTGGAAATGTTTACATATTAGGTATGTCATCAAATTTAGTTCTCCAAACGACCTCATGAGGGTGTGACTGTCACCCACATTTAAAACTGAGAAAGAGCAGCAAAAAAAAAAAAGTTAAGTTTTATGAACTTCTCAGTGGTGATTGCGGGTTCTCAGCCAGACCATCCGAAAGACAGCAAGACCTTGAGAACAGAGGTGTGGGACTCTGTCAGAAAACAGAAAGGGAGACGGGCAAAGAAAGATGTGTGCACACGGGTACACGTACACACACACACACACACACATACTCACAAACATGCCCTCATACACACACACATACCTCTGCACACATGTAGACATACACTTACACACACATATACTGACATACACACACATATATATGTATACTCTCTCACACACACATTCATACATACATACACACTAAAGAAAAGGAAGAAAAGAAAGAAGGAAGGAAGGAAAGATAATTGTGTCAAAACAGTAGCATCATCTAAAGAGCCTAATCAGTGACTAGCTGATCTCAGCCCAGAGATTTTAACTTCATTGGACCAGGATACAAGAATATTCCTGTTCTTGGAAGCATCCCATGGTTGAGGACTACGGACTAAATTGCTTAGTGGTCAAGTCCAACTTTCCTGGTCTCTTGTAGTAGTTACTTTTCATCACTGTGACCAAGATATGGATCAGAACAACTTACGGACAGAGACATTCTATCCATAATGTTTTAATGACCAGGGAACTCTTAAGGAGGGAGAAGTAAGGAATATTTAGATATAAAAAGACACCTAAACGATGAGAGGAAAGACAGAAACACAGGACAGCCTCAGGAGGGCCTGGACCCTTACCCACCCACCCAGAACTTTATTCAAAAGGACTTTTTATAACAATGCCAGGGGGCGAGACAAAAGACCTCCCCCTTGCTAGACACAAACCAAGTACAGATCCTTCCAAACACCTGATACCCAGGCCCACGGTCCAATCATCCTCTTAGGCAGCCCTGCTGGTAAAGCCAGCTCAGACCTCACTAGGAAACCTCTGTGGGCTCCAACAGGCCCGGAGTTCTGGGAGACCTCAGTCCCCGAGTGAGGGAGGTGGAGCATGGTACCTCCATCTGGGGCAGAGGGAACAAGAGGCAAAGTTCACTTCATGGTGGAGGCCATTGGTGAACCGGTGCCAGGCTGTCACCTTCAGGCACACTCCCTGGACCTGCTTCCACCACTGTCACCTACACACAGGCTCCTTAGCCTCACAGGCGACACCAGCAGCCAGGGAGCAAGTGCTCAGAACATGAGCCTAGCTGGGCGGTGGTGGCACTCGCCTTTAATCCCAGCATTCAGGAGGCAGAGCCAGGAGGATCTCTGTGAGTTCGAGACCAGCCTGGTCTACAGAGTGAGATCCAGGAAATGCGCAAAGCTACACAGAGAAACCCTGTCTCAAAAACTAAAAAAAAAAAAAAAAAAAAAAAAAAAGCCTATGGGGACGTTTCCTCTTTATTTTATTCTTGAAATTACAATATAATTACATCATTTCCCCTTCCCTTTCCTCCCTTCAAATCCTCCCATATGCCTCTCTGTGCCTTCTTTCAAATTCATGGCCTCTTTTTTCATTAATTGCTGTTATATGCATGTATGTACACGTGCGTGCACACAAACACACACACACACACACACACACACACACACACACACACACACACACACACTAAAACAAGAAGGGAGAAATGCAGGGAGAAAGATAGACACATATGAACTCCCAACTATAACCTGCTCAGTTGGTTCGTGTGTTTCCAGGGCTGACCATTTGGCGTTGGATAACCAATTGCTGTGTTCTTCCCCGGGGAAGACTATTTCTCCCACTCCCAGCATCCTTAGTTGCCTGTAGTTCTTTGTGTAGGGTTGAGGCCTTCGGGGGGACATTTATGATCCAAAGAGGATCACTTCCTTGCTTGCCTTCAATGGAGAAAATAATAAAATAAGAGGTGAAGGAAGGTCCTTAGGAGTCCAGAAGGAATGTCCGCCCCCCCCCCCTTTACTTCCTCCACTTATCATATGTAAGGTCTTTCTCAGGCACAGCCAGAAGTCTACGGTTGTATAGGTCATCTTCACCACAGTTGGGGAAATACAACCTTGTCGTTCTCCCGGACTGAAAGAACACCCTACTCCTTGTCACCCATTCCCCGTGATTTCAGTGTGTTCTCTTTACATAAGCCCATCACAGCCACTACCCAGCAACAGCCTGCCTGGTGCCCATCTGTTCTCTCCATGGGGCAGCTGTTACGACGGTGGAAGGTGTGGGAAGCATCAGAAAGAGGATTCACCCCGTGCAGGTAAGATCACAATGTGATGGGGACCAGATGCTGGAACAGGCATGGCCTGTAATGGTCTAGTGTGTTCTCCTGGGGTCCCCAAGCTCATAGTCTGGTGTGTTCTCCTGGGGTCCCCAAGTTCATAGTCTGGTGTGTTCTCCTGGGGTCCCCAAGCTCATAGTCTGGTGTGTTCTCCTGGGGTCCCCAAGCTCATAGTCCGGTGTGCTCTCCCGAGTTCTCTAAGCTTGAACCCCTTTATTCTTTTACATTCTTGTTTTGGAAGAGTCAGTGCTTTGTAGCTAGGAATCTTTTTCAGACATCTCTTCAAGATGCTGTCATCGATTGTAAAGAGACATCTTAACCCGAGAGACCTTCTCAGCTCTGTTTTGGCCAGTAACTAACAGATAAGGGCAGTCTTACTCAAGAAGAAAACGAGGTAGAAAACCAGAGTTTATAGAAAATAGACTTCTTCATTTCTCACTGTTCCAAAGTGTGGGGTGCTGAGGAGAGTTGAGCTGCGTGTGAGAAGGCTCCGGAAAAATCCCCCAACTACTGGCTACAATTAAAATGCAGCAGGGTGGTTGTTCAAGTCTGGAGGGCTCTTCAAAGAAAGGGCGGCAGTTTTCTTATGACTGAGCAGGAACTCCTGCTGGGTGAGCTTGAAAGGCAGGCTGTAGAAAGAGAAGGATGAAGAGTCTTTCCCTTAGGACTCCTTCCTTGAAAGGCTGTGTCTGGAACATGGCAGCTTCATTGACTGCCCACTACTCCTGACAGAGACCTGTTCATATCTTTCAGCCCTTAGCTCAAATCGCTGTGTCCTGTGGATTTACCCAGCATTCACCTTCTGTGTTTAGTAGATTTAACTCTCCCAGGTCTTGATGGGACACCAGTCACATTTGTTCAGTGGTGTCCCAGAACAGGCTTGCCCCAGCTCGCAAAAGCCTATTGTTAAATTTGCAGGTTTCTGCTGATTGTCTTTAAACATATCCATAGTCAATTTAAACTAGACTCCCTTAAAGTACCCTGGTTTGTATAAATCGTACTTGCCGTGGTAGTAGAGGTATTTGTGCAATAAACATCGGTAAAGAAGTTGTGTGTGAAGGCCTGTCTCCCCGAGAGAGCCAGGTGTTCAACACGCTAGCAGATTCTACAGTCTGGACTATCTATCAGAGCAGACACGACAGCCATGTAGCCATAAATACATGCAGCCATGTTGTCCCCTAACTAAAATAATGTCTGTCCCTTCAGTTGGACCACAGACAGAGCATTTGGCTTTCATTAGAGGAGCCATGATGTTTGGGGGGAAATGTTGATTTGAGAACACTAGAATTATACTCGAGCCAGCTGGGCGAGTGTGGAGTGTCAGGCAGGCGGGACTGGCAGCCCTGGCTCCATTTGTAGCTTCCTGGCTTAGGGATTCTGTAGAGAGCAAATAAATTGACGTTTCCCCCACTGTTTTCTCTGTATAAGATTGAATGTGCATGATTTAAATGTGGGACTAGCCCTGCAATATCAAATAGAATGTTCAGCTTTTTTAAATATATAGATTGTAACATTTAGTACACCATAAATTCTCTGATCTAAATGGGGAAGAGCATGAAGACGCCTGTCCAGAGCCTGCTGACTCTGGACACACATTCAATGACTCCCACACATTCATTTATTCTGCAAAGTGCAGGCCATTATCACCCTAGTTGTAAACATGAAGAAAAGTTGAACACATCATCCGAAGTGATAGAGTGAGTGAGAAGGAAAAAGAAAGCAGGGTGTGAGAAGGGTTCTGACACTAGGCCTTCTTTTTTTTTTTTAAGCAAAAGTCCATGAATCTGACTTTAAGAAATTCATCTTCTTCCTCCAGAAGCAGGCGTTTCTCCTGAAGTTGTTTTCAGAAAGTTTAGACTCTGTGCTAGCATGCAAGGCCAAAGGTCTAACGCACTGGTGGTGTGCCTTTGTCTCTCAGGAACGGCTTGCCAAGTGTCATGGCACGCAGTGTGGATTCTGCAGCCCTGGCATGGTGATGTCCATCTACACGCTGCTCAGGAACCACCCGGAGCCGACACCTGATCAGATCACTGAGGCACTTGGAGGTGAGGCTTTGGCGGGCAAGACTCGGGGAGCTAAAGATGGATGGCCCAGCTCCTCCGAAAGACACTGGGGCAGACAGGCGCTGTCTTGGTTCTGCAGCCCTGAGGCTGGTAGTTGAGACAATACTGACTCCATCATTAGACTTTTCCTTTGCTGATGCTTTCACGGTATTTTAACGCCTACACTAATGCTAATACAGCCTTTTCCAAACACGGAAATGTGGGCAGAGTGGAATAATAAGATTTTGCTATTTGTGTTTTAATTAGTGAGTCTAAATTATTCACTAACATTGCTTACTAAAATTAATCCTACAAAGAAAGGAAGAAAGATTTGGGGGTACTGGATATCTTTATGTGATGGCTGTGTGTGGGCCCTCAGAAACAATGGGTTATCATAAGCAAACAGTGAGCAATTCAATTCCTACAAAAATACTGATAAATCTAACTGTGAAAATTCTGACTTTGTATCTAGAAAGACATGTCAACAAATGTAGTTTCTATCACAAACCTTTCTAGTTTAGGGGTATGAAATCTAAAGTATTAATAGTGTTGACTCAACTAAGAGATATTAAAGGAAACTCCTTGTCCTGTTCCACAAACAGAACAGGCAGAAACTCGATTATGATGAAAAGATGCAGAAGAAAGCTAGGTCAAAGTTCAACTTAAATGGTTTCGGAATTGGGGTATAAGTGTTCCTTCATATCTTCTCTCAACAGCTTCACTCAAAATTTTCAGTAAACTGCTGTGGCCTGTAGTTTTGGTTATGATTTTAACCAAGCCTGAATTGATTAAGCAACCAGTAATCTTTTTGTTGTTCAGTAAAGTAACGAGTAATACAATGAGAATTAAGAGCTTTGAGAATCAGAGATCTTGGACTTGGAGTTTTGCTTGACTTTTTTCTTGGGTACAGGCAGTCGGATAGAGATGGGGTATAGCCCTCATGATTCCTGACTATAATTCACATGATGGCCAACACGAAAAAGATGGAAAATCAGCTGAGGGTGTTGGGTACACCTGCCTAGCTCTACATGCTGTCCTCAGCACTGAGGATGTTGGGTACACCAGCCTAGCTCAACACGCTGTCCTCAGCACTGAGAGTGGGAGAGAGGGCAGACACTATGCAAGAGGCGGATAATCTTATTCTGAGTTGATAGCTTGAAGAGTGTATTTGGCTCACAAGGCATTTACTTGTGCTCTTTCTAAAATTATAAGTGGGGGCCACACTGACAGCATTCATGCTCACAGTCCCAGAAAGACAACAGTATACAGTGCAGTTCAAAGCATTGCAGTCCAGAGGTGTGGTGGTGCATACCTGTAGGCTGAGGCAGGAAAACACCAGCTACAGAGTGAGAGGCAGAGGAGAGATCGGGAGAGGGGCCTATCTCAAAAAATCAAAACAAAATGTAGAGAGGGTGGGGCTAGAGAGACAGCTCAGTGGTTCAGGGTACCTGTGTAGTGGATTTTTTTTTTATTCTTAGGGGGCCCACCACCCAGCTCCCAAATAAATACACAGAGACTTATTTTTACTTATGATGCCCGTCCTTAGCTTGGCTTGTTTCTTGCCAGCTCTTCTTAAATTATCTCATCTAGCTTTTGCCTCTGGGCTTTTACCTCTCTCTACTCTATACACCTTTCTTTCCTTCTTCCTCGATGGCTGGTTCTGTGGCTGGGTGGCTGGCTCCTCCCTCTCTCCAGCCTAGATTTCTCCTATTTATTCTCTCTGCCTTGAAGCCCTGCCTATCCATCTCCCGCCTCTAATTCAGCTCTTTATTAGACCATCAGGTGTTTTAGGCAGGCAAATTAACACAGTTTCACAGAGTTAAATGCAACATAAAAGAATGCAAGACATTTTGGCATCACTAAGCAAATACTCCACAGCACAAATGAATGTAACACACCTTAAGCTAACATTCTACAACATACCTGCTGATCGGGCAGAAGATCTAGACTTGGTTCCCAGCAGCACATGACAGATGCCAACTATGTGTGACTCTAGTTCCAGGATCTGAAACCTCTTCTGGCCTCTGCTGGCACAAAGCATGCACATAGTACAGATACATGCATACATACATACATACATACACACATACATTCATACACACATATACACATACATACATTCATACATACACACATACATACATGCATACATACATACAACATGCATACATTCATACATTCATACATACATACAAAGCATTCATACACAGAAAATATAAATAAATACATAAATAAATTTGTTTCAAATCAAAATGTAATAGCATAAGCACACAACTTCTAAATCAGTGACTGTATGAACCACTGCTTCATTGAAGTTAGTCTTTGCCCTTCAAGACTAAGGGAGTAAGAATTTTTAATTTCCACTTTTTCCCTACAGAATTAGAAGAAATACTGTCATTGGTGCAATTATCCTGGGGATGTCTTTAAGATATTGAAATACATATGCATGCATTTCCTTTTGGCTGTATATTATTATAAAATACAGACATGCCAATTTTTTTCTTATTTAATATTTTCTATTATTTGAAAGTTTCATATATTTATACAGCGTATATTAATCATATCCACCCACCACTACTTTCAACCCCCCTAGTGCCCTCCCCTCTCCCCCTCTTAACCTTACATGCTCTTTTTATTGTTATCAATACCCCCCCCCGCCCCAATTCAATTAGTGCCAGATGCAAACAGGTGTGTGACCATCCACCGAGACATAAGCAACCAGTTATGTCCTCCTGGGGTCCTCCTGGGGCTCTTCTTTGGGGTCCTCCTGGGGCTCCCCCTTTGGGGTTCCTCTTTGATACTATAGACTTAAGACTGTGACCCAAAACAAAACCCCTGATCCTGGCTCATGCTAGACCTTATGTTTGCCCCATCTCTCTCTATGAAGGAAGGAGTTCATTGCCTTCCTAACCTTCTGACTCATGCCCCCTGACTATGTTTTTGACACCCTGTCTCAGCTCCACAATGAAGACAAATTCTAAGTTTAGATCCGTTTATGATTTTTCTCTCCCTCTTACCAAAACAAAGATCACGGAATCTGCAGCCCTTCTTGCCTGTGTATATTCCTGAGCTGGCCCCATTTTAATAAGCGGGAAGGCACTCCCCCAGAACCCGTTTCCACATGGCTCACCTGCCTCATTTCTCCACACACTTTTCTGTCCAGTGTTTAAGGACACCCGGTCCACAGGCACAGTGCTCTGAACTTGTAAAATTGAAGTGGAACTTAATAATTTGAAGTGTTCTTTCTAGTGTAATTATAATGTCTTCTATTGGGAAAATGTCCCTAAAATTAAAAGGCAAAGAAAAACTCATGCACAATTCTCCCACTAACAGATAACCACTGTCGAAGACTTCTCTCCTTTGTCCATCTTTTAGGCTCAGATTTTTATTTGTTTGAGTACGTATATCTGTTTTATGTGTGGTTTTCTATGCATGATTTCAACAGTATGAGACTCTCCCCATGTCAGTCAGACCTCTTCATAATTACCATTCAAACTGATTGTAAAATTTGCACAATGTATTTTCAAATTTTTGAGACAGGATCTCATTATATAGCCTCTGGCTGTCCTGAAACTCACTGTGTAGACCAGGCTGGCCTCTGCCTTCTGAGTGCTGGGATCAAAGGCATGTATGTGCCACCACACCTGAATTCATACACTTTTTTATGGGTAGCGGTTTCCCTCCTACTTTCAACCATTATTTGGAAATGTTGACTGACTGAACAGTATCAGCAACATATTGAATACAGACCATGCCTTCACAGTGGACTCAAGAACATCCAAGGCCATCTCCAGTTTATGATCCAACAAGTAAACTAAGGTGAATTCACAAATGACCCAACACACCTATTGCAGAATCCAGGCAATCAGTGAAACAGTCCTGCCTGAAGTATTCCCCTGGAGAACAGAGTCAGAGACCTTCAAGAATGCTCCCTGTGTTAGGCAACTTTCCATTACTATGACAAAATGCTTGAGATAATTAATTTACGAACAGAACGGGTATGTTTTGGCTCACAGTTAAGAGGCTCCAGTTCAGGATCTGCTGACTCCATTGCTTTGCATCTATAGGGAGATTGCTCATCATGATCGAACCTGCTGGCAGAAGAAAACTGCTCTTCCCACAGCTGTGACGAAGCCATGAGAACAATGGGTATTCTGTTTAGGATATAGGCATGAGATAGGCAGGAAGAGTTGGTTGGGAAATGTGAAGATTTCTCTAGTGTTTCAGAAAAAAAAAAAAAAACTGTAATCACATGGCCTGCTGTTGAAGAATATCTCCCAGGGAAGAGTTTTTTTCAAAGAATCTCGCTGGGTTTCAGAGCAAAAAATAAGCTTGCCTATTTTGCTGAAAACACTAAGCATTAGCTGTGCTGTCCATTTCTGGATGAGACTCTAAGACCTGATTCATTTCTTATTAATCAGGTAACTTGTGCCGATGTACTGGATACCGACCAATTGTAGAAAGTGGGAAAACGTTCTCACCGGTAAGTTAAAATGTTGTAGGCTAATATTCTATTAACTTAATTTGTGAATGGACTTTTACATAAAATAACCTATTTTACTCACTATCCCTAGACGTGAACCCCGATATTGCCCATTCTAACCATTGAGGGTTGCCAGACACCTGCTGTTTATATTTTTTTATTTGTATTTATTCTTTCACAATTTTATACCCATATGTAATGTCCTTTGATTGCGATCCCCTCCATTACCCTCTCTTCCTGCCCCCCACTCCCACTAAACCCCTTCTTCTTCCCAACAGGTCCCCCTCCTACCTTCATGTCTTTTTCTGTGACCCCCCTTCCTGCCCTGCACTTTAATTAGGGTTGCTTACATGAACGTGGGTAGGGGGTTATTCACCTGAGCAAGGGGAGCTTGCTGGTGGCTCCACTACTGAGGAACAGGACTCCTCTCTCTCAGCAAACGTAATAGCTTGCAGCTCCTCAGGAAGGGATGAAGGGTCATGAATCCCTGCCTCTTCCCCAGTGCGGTGTTGGTGGACTCACTTTTGTGCAGGCAGTCACTCTGAGTTCAGGAGTATAATAGCACATTGTTGTATTTTTATGAGTAAGCCCTTAGCATCTATCTTGTTTATTTCTTCAAATTTGACACTTTCACGAGAATTATAAAAATTTATTCTACCACTCCAATAAATGAAGAAAGTGAAGTGTACAAATAATAATTTTTTTTAAAAAAAGTAGCTAGTTTTATGGCACAGAACTGAGGCCAGGGACGGAGAATGTCAAGTGCAAGACGCCCTGGAGTATAGAAGGCATTCAAGAGCAGCCTGGGCCACCTGGTGAGGCCCTGTCTCAAGTCAAAAAGCAGCCTGGGGTGTGGCCCAGAGATAGAGCACTCACTAGCATACATGAGACCCAAAGTTCAATCCCCAGTGTAGGAACGGAAAGGCCAGGGGGAGGAAAGAAAGACAGGTATTAAATGCTTACTGTATCCACCAGGCATACAGATTGAAGGGACACCGACTAAAGAGAACTGAGGGAAAGGGAAAGGCAGAGAACTTATCAGAGAAAGGGAACCTGGAGCCAGATTCTAAAGGAAATTACAGATGTGAATTGCTGGAGAAAGAGCAGTAGAAACGTTACAAGGAGAGAACTGGCTGACCTAGAAAAAGATGCCCAATATCCAAGGCTCAGAGTGAAAAGGAAAAGGAAGAAGGAGAGAAGTTGGTGTGGTGGAGGTTTCAGAACTAAAAGAAAGTATACCACTTGGGGCTAAAGAGTTTAGACTTGAAGCTGTTGGCCGACACACAGACACATTGTTCCCCAGCCGGAGCACACAGTGAGCACAGAACTTCCCAGGGAAGTGAAGTTCCTGCCTGTGGGAAGGATGAGCCTGGGAGGCACACCAGGGGGATGAAAGCCTGAGTTACCACAGAAGGGAATGTTCACAAGGGTCAGGGGGGCACAGTGGGTACAGAAAGACAGCTTCCAAGAAGGAGCTTGCCAGTCATAACCAGATCTAACCACCAGGCAGCAGAGACTGCAGTAAGCCAAGAGCCAGGTCACCTTGAAAGCTAAGAACAGAGAAAGTTGGAAAACATGATTAGCGCATACAGGGGCAGACATCTTGAAACATAAAGGGTCCACTTTTCATGATAAAAATTATTTCTGTATCATTTTTGTTGACCGAAAATAATTCAAAGTATACCAGTTCATTCCCAATACTGTAAACTTTTGAGGAGCCAGGGCGTAGTTTAGTTGGTAGGGTGCTTGCCTAGCAGACACAAAGCCTAGCACCATATGAAAAAGGTGTGACGGTGCGTGCGTGCTTGTAATCCAAGCATTCAGGTAGGAGAGGCAGGGGGATCAGAACTTGGCTACACAGTTCTGGGCCATTCAGAAATGCTAGAGACCTTGTCTAAAAATAAAAGCAAATAAAAATTAAAACAACCAGGACTGGAGAGATGGCTCAGAGGTTAAGAGCACTGGCTGCTCTTCCAGAGGTCCTGAGTTCAATCCCAGCAACCACATGGTGGCTCACAATCATCTGTAATGAGACCTGGTGCCTTCTTCTGGCCTGCAGGGATACGTGCAGACAGAACACTGTATACATATTAAATAAATAAAATCTTTTTTTTTAAATTAAAACAACCTTAGAAACTTATATTTTTATGCTACTACTAAAAATTTTCAGGAAGTTTTACAAATTACAGGTTATTTCATTTTAATTCCTAAGATACTATTTATGGTAAGTCATAATAGTGACCAATGTTTTACCATTTTTTGACCTACAGAAACAACACCTTCTTCACATTGTCCAGCCTAAAACTATATGGTCTTCTTTGTAGATAAAAATCTATGTAAGGATGTAAACAAAAATACAAAGAATTAGTTCCTTTACTAAGCACAGTTTACAGTATCCAAAGCCCTAATTAATTCTATAGAAATGGCCTTGGAGTTCAAAATACCAGCTGTCACTTTCACAGCAGGTGTGTGCGTCAGACATTATGTGGGATTTTCCCATCATTAAGTGTAACAAAACCGTTTGCCATGGGGTTTATTATTCCAGTTTAACAAGCCCAGCCTGGCCAGTACATGCTAAACCAGGAACTAGACTCTTGATTTTAAATATGGCATCCATTGTCTCCAAATTGCCACATGCCCTTGGCACTGTTTACACATAAGGCGGCAATAATAAGTGAAGCTGGGAATTGTGGTACACACTTGTTATCCCAGCGCTTGGAGGCTAAGGCACGGACCTGCCAGAAGTCCAAGGCCGCCCGGCCTCTACAGTGAATCACTTCCGGGTCAGCCCGGCCTATAGTGTGAGGCCTTCTCTCACTGGAGCATTGGAAAAGCTAGAAAAGGAGGAAGAGGAACAGGAGAACAAGGAAGAGGAAGAGGAACTGACGGTCACAGCAACTGACAAATTCAGGCCCAAAAGTTTATCTTTTGGTTCCACATGAAATACCCGAAAAATTATAATTAAATGATTAGCAATTTGAATCCTTCAAATAATTCACGATGGCCTCCATACTTGGGTTAACCACCATAGTATAAGTACCCTCCATGTTTCTCACTTCCCGTGGGGAGCCCCGGTGACTGATCCCATGGACTGCAATCCCATTTGTCTTCTTCCCCTGAGCCCAGGGTGACAGTTTGTAGGTCTCCACTGGAAACACAGTTGCACGTTCCCTTTATTTTTCTCTAATCGTTCAGTAGTGGGAGAGCTTGTTACCTAGCCTCCCGAACTCCTGTAGAGGTTTAAAGCATTTTTATTGTTGGCTGTGATGTGAGGCATCTTACCAAGGCGCTTACACATCAGCTTACTCACTCAGCCACATAGATTCTAGCCCCTTTTCTTGTTTTTGTTTATTTGTTTTGATTTGTTTGGGTTTTTTGTTTTTGAGACAGGGTTTCATAGAGCCCAGGCTTGCCTCCAACTTATCTAAAGATGGCCTTGAACTCCTAATCCTCCTGCCTCTACTCCCCAAGTACTGGGACTACAAGTGCGTGCCTGCCATTCCCAGGTCTTGTTATCTGTTTTACTGGGAGCAGAGAATCAGTAGCTTGATGAGATGTGAATCCTGCAGGGGTCTCCTTCCATTCAGCCAAAACCAGAAGTGAGGAATGCACAGATCCATTTGGTTGAGTTATAGATATGGGGACCTCAGGCAGCGTGTTCAGAGACCTGACCACGAAGCTGACTTAAATTGCATTACTTCCCCAGGGAGCTACTGTTTGCCAAATGAAAGGATCTGGAAAATGCTGCATGGATCCAGATGAAACGTCTTTTGTGAGCAGAGAGGAAAAAGTAAGTGTCTGGTTTTCCCACTCCAATTGGGATTGACTCAAAAAAAATGTTAACAAAAATCCAAATGTATCTATCTATTCTTGTCAGTCATTACAAGGCAAAAATAAGTAACATTCATGTCACTAAAAGTCTCAATGGGAGAGAGCAGGGCACTATGGAGGGACGGCATGGGGCAGGAACAGAAGACGCCTGGTTGCACTGCATCCACACAGACAGATGGAGGCTGTACTCAGCTCTCACCCTTTCATTCAGTCCAGGCCCATAGGACAGTGCCACTCACATTCAGCGGAGGTCTTTCCACCCAGTTAACCCAGTCTAGATTCTCCCTCACAGACATGGCTGGAGGTTTGTCTTCTGGTAGATTCTAGAGCCTGTTGAGTTGATAATCAATATTAACCACCTCAGGCACCTTTGTGCTCATGAAAATATAATAATACAGGAGACCCAGTGCAGACATCTAATGCTCAGCTCTGACAGCTGAGAAGTCCAGAGTCTTGTCCATGTGCTAAGGACACCACCCCTCAGTCCTGGAAGTGACAGGAGAATTCTGCATGAGGGGGTCCTGTGACTCCAATATCTTGCTTCGTATTGGGGTGTCAGGAGGAATGCCACCCTTGAATATTGCTGTGTGTCTCTCGGTAACTCTGACGTTCCATTGGTGTTGTGTTGTGTTTTGTTGAGATGTGTACCAAACTGTATGATGAAGATGAGTTCCAGCCCCTGGATCCATCCCAGGAACCTATATTCCCTCCTGAACTGATCGTAAGTTGCTCTGCTTTTGTGGTTTCATAATACGATGTGGCCCACGCCTTTCTGTAGAACCACAAAGCTCTAGCTATTAAGAAGATGTGAGTGTGTCCACCGTGATGGAGTCCTTTTTCGGGACTTGTTCAGTCCTTTCAGTAGGTAATCAAATCAGAGCTCATGAAAGAGTGGAACTGCCAGGACCTCAGAGTCCCATTGGCTAAATCCCTTTTACCTGAAGATTCTGAGGTCAGAGTGTAGATGAGTCACCACAGAAGGTCATACAGGAACTCACAGGTATCTTAAAGCCAATTTATAAAACAGTAAAGTGACAATAAAAAGATACTTAGGACAATGGAATTGGACTGTTCTTACAGTTAACCACTGGCTCAAGTCTACTAAAGAAAAAAGGGAAAAGAAAAAAATGTGTCAGGGCTGGAGAGGTGGCTCAGTGGTTAAGAGCACTGACTGCTCTTCCAGAGGTCCTGAGTTCAATCCCAGCAACCACATGGTGGCTCACAACCATCTGTAATGCGATCTGGTGCTCTCTTCTGGCCTGCAGATATAAATGCAGACAGAATACTGTATACATAATAATAAATAAATCTTTTTTAAAAAAAAGAAAGAAAGAAAAGAAGGTGTCACATTGTGGTATGTCTGAACCCCTGTTCTATAACTGTGTCCTGGAGAAAGCATGGTAGGAGACAGAGAATCCCCGTGGCTTCTCAGAACCCAGTGCCTTGTACCCCTCAGAGCCTGAGAACTTGGACACCTTGGCTATGTCAGTATTTTTTTTTGATGGATCATGGAATGATTAGCTTTAATTGACAACTTGATTCGACCTAGTATCACCTGGGAAAAGGGTTTCAGTGAAGAGATTGTCTATATTGGGTTGGCTTGTGGCGTGTCGAGGGGAGGCTGTTGTTTTGTTGTTGTTGTTGTTGTTGCTTTTTTAACAGAGCTGAGGACCGAACCCAGGGCCTCGCCCTTGCTAGGCAAGCACTCTACCACTGAGCTAAATCCCTAACCCCTGTTTTTTTTTTTTTTAACTTGTGTTAATTCTTTGTGGACCTCACATCATACATTCCAATCCCACATATCTTCCCATCTGCCTTCTGCCCTTGCCAACCTCACCACCAATAAATAAATAAATAAATAAATAAATAAATAAATAAATAAATAAATAAATAAATAAATATTTAAAAGAAACACCAAGAACCCTGGACAGGGCACTCCTGGTTGATTATGCCCCTCCACACAGACCAAGAAGTATGGAGGGCAGCCATCTGTGTCCTCCATGAGGCATTATTTTAAAGTTGTTTGCCTAAATATAGATAGGTATATACTAGATAGATATAAGCAAGGTTGTGAGAAAAAAAATTTCCTTATACACACACATAACACACAATACACACACATGGACACAACACACACACACACACAAATAGACAAACAAATAATAAGTGATTTTTAAATTTTTAAGGGGATAGTGTTGGGTGACAATGTTTCCTGTGGTCAGTGTTTGAGCCCGAAGGTGCATCTCTGAGGACAGTTATCACTCTCTCCAATCCACTGCTCACCGCTTAACTAAAGAGCCGGGAGGCAGCCACCAGGAAACAGATTCACCTACAGTGTCCCCCAGAACCGAGGGGGAAACATTCTCAGCCTCTCTCCACCTCGCCTGTGGCAATGGTGCCATTTATATGTTGCCAGGATGTGTCACCCGTAGATCTGGGGGTGAGCCGAGTTGGCAGGGCCACGCAGGAAGTCTGGTGAGAACCCAGTTCTTCCTCAGGGGCTGTTTCCTGTGGGAATTCTAATTCCCCGGTGGTGGAGCGGAACTAGAAGAGACCTAGGCACTTGCACTGCCCTGAGTGCCTCTTCAGACAGCCACTTCACAAGCACAAACACTGTCCCTGTGCACACCTAGCAGGAGACAGGCTCATCGATCTGGTAGTTTCAGTCCACCCCTTCCTGATCCCTGAGAAAGCTAAAGTGACCCGTGGACCATTTGGATCCCCGGAAAGCACAGTGGCTTTGCTTCTCTGCAGAGAATGGCCGAAGATCCCCATAAGAGGAGGCTGACATTCCAAGGGGCGAAGACCACCTGGTTCATGCCGGTGACCTTGAAAGACCTTCTGGAACTCAAAGCCAGCTACCCCAAAGCCCCACTGGTCATGGGGAACACCGCAGTGGGTATGTGTTATTTGCATGTGTTTTCCTTCAGATCAGGTAACTGAAGCCCCCACACCCCACCCCACCCCTCAGCTCTCCATAAACCAGGCTCATTTCTATTCATGGGACTCGGGTCTTTTAGAATTATTTCTTTTTTTTTCTTTTGCAAATGAGTTGTATACATGATAATTTTTACTTTGTCATACCAGTAACCCATCGTTCTCATTCTAACTGCTTCCTGTTTTTTCTCCTTAAGGACCCAGTATTAAATTTAAAGGCGAATTCCATCCAGTTTTTATATCCCCACTTGGGCTTCCAGAACTGAACTTTGTGGAAAGCACAGACAAAGGTAAGCATCTTGGTTCAAGTAAGGCATCGGCCCTGGCTCGGCGGGGCTCTGATGGCAGTCAGTCACACCTCCCAGAAGCCCTGACTTTGCGCATTCATTCAAAGCAACTGGGTGTGTACTGTGCGTTCACTATAAGCATCTTTAGGATGTCTCACTCGACTGTGTCCCTGAGCATCACATTGTCATCAAAGCCATGACAGCAAGAAGATGACCAAGAGCTGAAGAGCTCGGCCAAGTACCGGAAGATTAGTCCAATAAGCCCTTAGGACGTTTTCTTTCTTGAGGTTCATCTCACACACATGTGTACCCTTGCAGCGCGTGCACACACACATACACACGGACACGGACACAGACACAATCTTAGCCACAAGATTTAAAATGCAATTATGGGCAACTTCCTTCCTTCCTTCCTTCATTTTTCTTTCTTTCTTTCTTTCTTTCTTTCTTTCTTTCTTTCTTTCTTTCTTTCTTTCTTTCTTTCTTTCTTTCTTTCTTCCTTTCTTTCAACAAGTTGCCAGGTGTGTTCACATGTCCTGTCTCTTTGATTTTTAGGTCAACCCTAGGAGACAGACCTAGCTCATACCTTGGAGTCTCCAATGTCCTCTGGAAGATTCAGAATCAAAGGACCTAAATAATCTCCCCAGACTCCCAAGTCAGGCCTAGAGCCTGTCTTCTTTTTGATGATAATGCACAAACAAGACTCTCTGAGTCATCCCACTGCCAATACCCAAACAATGTATTTGAATAGACAAATAATAGATGGTGGGAGCTAAAAATACCTTAACTAGTTAAAAATGTGAGTGGGACAAAGAAACCAACTGGGCAATTCTTGCTCTCCCTCCAACATGTCAGTCTTAAGTCAGTTCATTTTTTCCCAACTATTGGAATATCTGTATCAGTGGATATGGATATAGGAAAAGATGGATAGGGGAGACTATCGGGCATGTCACTGGCTAGGGTGAGTGAGGATGTAGAGATGGGAAGCAGCACTCATAGAACTACATCTGTTGCTCCAACTTTTCTTCATTGCCCTCCCTCCCAGGAGCAGTAAGCGCCCTTTCATCATCCCTCCGTGAAACTTTAACACTGCAGATAAAATGCATGATTTTTTATGTGCAGTAGGTTAACTGGTACTGGATGCATACTGAGATTTTTTTAGTCACTCCCTCGGGGATTCCATTAGCCCTGGAAAGACAACACTACTGAAATCATGCCCTGTTAGCACACCTGCAAACCAAACTAGCCTGCTACCAGCAAGTATCACTCCTGTTCTCTTTTTGGAAGGGGGCGGGGCAAGGGGGAAGAGAGGACCATGGAAGGAGAGCAAATGGACAGTGGAAATTCCGCCAATGAATTTTCTAGTTTAATGACATCTTCAAAGACGGTTTTTAAGTCCTAATGTACTGGCGCACCTTATAGTCTAGTGTCCAGGGGGTTAAGACCAGTCTGAGTGCTATAGTGTAACAAAACTGTTTCGAAAGAAGGGAAGGGCTTAGAATCCCCACATGTGATCATTTACTCTGGGAAAGCACATGAAGTATTGCATTTTGGTTATCTGTGGTTAGCACGTACTAAAATCCAAGGCAAACGCGACCGTCTATGACCGAGAAGAGGCATTGTCCTAGTTTTTCATCACTATGACAAGATATCTGTGGGAAGTCCATCCGAAGGAGGAAAGGTTTATGTTGGATCATGGTTTCGAAAGTTTCATTCCATCATGGCAGGAAGGGTGCGGCTGAGCAGGGCAGCTGCATCATGGCGCCCGGGGAGCAGACGGAGAAAGAGCCCCAGCCTGAGACAGCTCTCCCTTTGTGTGAGTCTCTTGTCTCAGTGCTGTGGCGAATACCCACCAGGAAGTAAAGGAGGGAGGGAGGGAGGGAGGGAGGGAGGGAGGGAGGGAGGGAGGGAGGGAGGGAGGGAGGGAGGGAGAGAGGGCTTGTTCTGGACCTCCATTCAAGGGCACAATTGTGTGACTCGGAACTCATGAGAATAAGCACTGGGGGCAGCTGGTCACATTGTGTCCCCAGGCAGGAGGCAGAAAGTGTCAAACAGTTCTCTGGTTGATGGTTTAGTGTTCTTTCTCCTTCTGGGCTCCCGTGTTAGAAGACGGCGCAGCTCAGGCTGACGGAAGTCTCCGCTAGTTAATCTTCTCTCGAAACGCCCTCAGACACCTTCACTCATTTTCCAGGTTTTCCTCCATCCAGTCAAGTAGACTTTAATGCTGACCATCTCAATGAAGCAAATCGCCAGAAGTATCCCTAATTATCCTTGCTTGTTGTCATCCCAACTAAACATTCGAAGAGCTGACCTATTTAGAAGCGTGCACGCAGGCTCTCTGTACATTTACGTTCTTCTCTTGCTTCCAGGGGCAACAGTAGGGGCAGCATACAGCCTGGCACAGTTGAAAGATGCCCTGGATTTTCTGGTTTCGGAGCAACCAAAGGAGAAAACCAAGACCTACCACGCCCTCCTGAATCATCTGAGGACACTTGCAGGGCCCCAGATTAGGAATATGGCTGTACGTTCTCTATTGTTCTACAAACTGAGCCACAGTGTGTGTGTGTGTGTGTGTGTGTGTGTGTGTGTGTATGTGTGTCACAAGTGTGTGTGCCCCAAATGACAGGTGTCACCTGTGTGTGTGCCCCAAATGACAGATGTCACAAATGTGTGTGTGTGTGTGCCCCAAATGACAGATGTCACAAGTGTGTGTGTGTGTGTGCCCCAAATGACAGATGTCACAAGTGTGTGTGTGTGTGTGTGTGTGTGTGTGTGTGTGTGTGTGTGTAAAGTGATATAACAAATCATGATATAGAGTCAGAAGAAGCACAAATTCTTGCCCCAGTTTTCCTAGGCAAGTCATTTGAACTCCTTAAACTGCAGTCACTTGAGTTTGGAAATTAAAGTCCAGCCAAATGGGACTATGTCTAGGGTCCTGTCCAGCCATCTATGAAGCATGCATGTCTTATGCCGCTATTGGTGAAATTATTAAGGCCACTCCACATAGTTAAAAGGGAGATTTATTTAATGGCGCAACTTACAAATGAAGGGATAGGTAGGTTGAGGGTGCTGGGAAAGACGCAGGCAGCGCAGTCTGGCAGTGTTCTCTGGAGAACTCTGCTTGGTCTACCTCTAGCATCCAAGGTCCAGGAACCAATAGATCAGGCACATCTGGATCTCGGGTCTTCAGGGTCCTCTCTTGGCCCCGCCTTGTAGGCGTGACAGTTACCAAAGCCTCAATAGGGGGTTAGAACTTCCAGATCAAAGCTGGAATGGAGGCCGGGCATTGGTGGCGCACGCCTTTAATCCCAGCACTCGGGAGGCAGAGGCAGGCGGATCTCTGTGAGTTCGAGGCCAGCCTGGGCTACCAAGTGAGCTCCAGGAAAGGCGCAAAGCTACACAGAGAAACCCTGTCTCGAAAAACCCAAAAAAAAAAAAAAAAAAAAAAAAAAAAAAAAAAAAAAAAGCTGGAATGGCTGCCCACCACATCCCGCCCTCCCAGATGCTCTTCTGATTGGTTCTCCTCTTAGACCTTTGCTCTGATGTCCATTTCTGATGTGTCTTCCATGCATACACCCTCTGACCCCCAGCTGTCTAGAAGTCTCACTTACTGGGGTTTTTCCATTACTTAAGATTTCACAGCCAGGCGGTGGTGGCGCACGCCTTTAATCCCAGCACTCAGGAGGCAGAGGCAGGCAGATCTTTGTGAGTTCGAGGCGAGCCTGGGCTACCAAGTGAATTCCAGGAAAGGCACAAAGCTACACAGAGAAACCCTGTCTCCAAAAAACCAAAAAAAAAATTAAAAAAAAGAAAAAAAGATTTCATGGTAATGGGCTCAAATCACTCCCCATCGCATGATGAGCAAGCCATCAGGACGAGGGGGCAGGGTTGGGGGCAGGGTTGGGGGTGGGGTGGGAGGTGGTGGGAGGGCCAGCCATATAGATTTCTCATGACTGTCTCTGGCCTTCTGTTGATCCACAAATCTCCTACATATTCTCAAATCTGTATTTTATGTCCGTTTTCTGAAGGACTTTGCTCCTCTCATTGAACTTGTTCCCATCAGTCCCTTAAAGACCCCTGTTCAAGCCTCTCCTCAGCAGACTTGCCTGGAGGTTTAAGGCCACAGAGAAGCACCCGGATAGTCTCTCCTAATCCATCTTTTCCTATATCAGTATCCATTGACATAGATATTCCAATAGTTAGGAAAAAATGATGAGCCAACTGACTTAAGACTGACATGTTGGAGGGAGAGCAAGAATTGCCCAGTTGGTTTCTTTGTCCCGCTCACATTTTTAACTAGTTAAGGTATTTTTAGCTCCCACCATCTGTTATTATCTATTCAAATACATTGTTTGGGTATTGGCGGTGGGATGACTCAGAGAGTCTTGTTTGTGCATTATCATCAAAAAGAAGACAGGCTCTAGGCCTGACTTGGGAGTCTGGGGAAATTAGGCAGCCATCCTAGATGTAAAGGCACCATTCTCCAGGTCTGTTAATGGGGCTGCCGGCTCTCCACCTTCCCTATAGGGGACTCTCTTCCTCTGTGGGTGTGTGTCACACCCACTTTTCCCCTAACCTGCTGGCTTCTCTTTCTCGGCTTCCTGAGTGAGCGTGCATACCCAGGAAGGCTTCCGGACAAACACAAATTCCTGTTGGGACCGTTCCTCCAAGAAACTGTTCCACTGCACTCGGGCGCTTTCTCGGCTTAGGTGGCCGTTAGGCGGGTCAAGAGTGGGAGCTGAGCACAGCATGGCGTCTGGATGGGTTAGCTGCTTCCAAACGCTCCCGGGTCTTT
Source organism: Peromyscus maniculatus bairdii (assembly GCF_049852395.1). Taxonomy (NCBI): domain Eukaryota; kingdom Metazoa; phylum Chordata; class Mammalia; order Rodentia; family Cricetidae; genus Peromyscus; species Peromyscus maniculatus. The sequence goes on along the minus strand of NC_134864.1, from coordinate 56,021,887 downwards.
CTGCAGAGCAAAGGGGGAATTGAAAACGTATACAATATCTCTGTGCACACGATTCCTTACTTGTCAAGTCACTGAATGAAGCTTCTTTCGATGCCCTCTTTTCTTCAGACTTTAGGAGGGCACGTGGTGAGCCGGCCTAACTTTTCTGACCTCAACCCCATTTTGGCAGCAGGAAATGCTACCATCAATGTGGTATCTAAAGGTAAGAGGGCCGGGCGGTGGTGGCACACGCTTTAATCCCAGCACTTGGGAGGCAGAGGAAGGCGGATCTCTGTGAGTTTGAGGCCAGCCTGGGCTACCAAGTGAGTTCTAGGAAAGGCACAAAGCTACACAGAGAAACCCTGTCTCGAAAAACTAAATAAATAAATAAATAAATAAATAAATAAATAAATAAATAAATGTAAGAAGACGAGCTTTGGGAATTTGATTTTCTACTACCATTATTACATAGATCCTGCTGTAGATTATGAAATGGGGACCCGAGAACATCTTACTTGGCCCCCTGACGCTCAGACATCTCCTCACACCTGAGGCAGAAGCTGTTGCCTCTGTCCCCCAGCTGTTCTGTACGTAGAGACTGGATTAATGTCTCTGATACTTTTCTTAAACATTTGACCCGTTTATAAGCAGCCCAAGTTATAACATCAAAGAAATTCAAGGAAAGGATCAGGGCTGGTGTAATAGTGCTGTGGGTTAGGCGCTTGCCGCCAAGCCTGGCCACCTGAGTGTGATCCCGGGGACCCACAAGGTCGAAGGAGAAACCCAGAGTCCTGTAGGTTGCCCTCTGACCTCCACGCAAGCACCATAGTACATGCACATGCAATTGATAAATCAATAAATGGAAAAGATAGAGGAAGAGGTTTCTCCGCGGCTTTAAAGTTTATGACATATTTCTTTCCCTAGTTCTGAAAAGAAGTCAGTTTTTATATATGCTACCCATTAGTTCTCTTTTTAGTCACATATGAGCTTTGTGGAGGAAAACTTATCTAAACTTAAGGGAAGAAAAGCAAGTTGATGCTATTCACAGTGCTACTTACTATTGTAAAAATACCTTCCCTTAAATTAAAGTTATAGTTTTAAGACTGATTCAAATGACTGTAAGCATCTCAGAAAAAGTGCACGTGCTTATGATTTTAGTCAGAGAAAAGAAGATAGAGCTGAAAAGGAAGCTCCATAGTAACATGCTTGCTGCATAAGCATCATGAGTTCAACCCCCGGGGTGGGGGTTGGGGGGGCTTCTTGTAATCCCAGAGGCTGGAGAGGGTAAGCAGATCCCTGGGCAGCCAGCCTCCCTAACCAAGTGACAGACCCTGTTTCCAAAGAAGTCAAGGTAGACAGAACCCGAGGGACAGCATCCAAGGTTGACATCTGGCTGACACCCTCGTGTGCAAGCATACTCACACAGACATGTGCACCCACACCCACATGAACACACGCAAAAAAAGAAACACACAAAAAAGAACACACACACACACACACACACACACACTCCACTGTGCCAGTTTGGAAAAGTAATTTAACTTCCCTGGATCTTTCTTTTCTCATTTGTGAAATGTTATACATTGTAGCAGGTTGTTTCCCTGATAACTTTAAAGATCTTTAAGTCCAGTGTTGGTGAGTGGCGTGCAATGGGCTCTGAGACTTTCAGTTCATCTGGTTCCACCCAGTCATTCTGAAACCTGGGCCCCAAAGTTTCTATGACTTGCTTCAGGCAGCCCAGGCTCGGGGCTAGATCTCAGTCCCCGGACTCTGGCTCCCGGCCACACCAGTTCATTCCACCAGACCTTACAGATGCTTACTGTGTAGTCCCCTGTTTGAGAAATGTGTCTTAGTCTGGATCATTCTCTCTAACAGAAGGAGAACAGCAGATTTCTTTAAATGGCGCTTTCCTTGAGGAGTTACCTGAGGCCAACTTGAAGCCAGAGGAGGTGGTGGTGTCTGTTTCCATCCCTTACACTACCCAGGTGAGCTTCCTGTACTCGAAACCTGCCTACACACCTCCTCTTGCCTTCTGCATCCAAACAGAATGGGCCTCTCTGTGGCTGATGATTGCCTCTGAGAGAGTCTGGGGGCCCTCATGGTGAGGGATCGAGCCCCAGATGACCATTTCAGTTGCTTCCACAGAAGGGCCACATTATGACTTTTCGGGGATGTGCCTAAAGGGACACTGGCCTTGCAAACAACAGAAGCTTCTGTATGAGTGGAAATCTTGGTTATAGATGAAAATGCATCCTAGCCGGAAGTATGTAAATTTATAGTCAGTATCAGCTATGGAGGTTTCTAACGAACTGAAAAAATGTGTTATGAAGTTATTTGCCAATCACCAATAGCTATGAACTAGGTAGTTTGCATGAAATCATTTATGTACTAAGTTCCTACCGCTCTGTCACACAGCGCTGAGCCTGGAAGACAGTATAAGAGTTTCAAAGGTCTACGGTTCCTTCCTTCAAGCTCCCTAACCCTAGTGGGGAAAGGCTTGAAATAGGAAACAAAACCCAATCACCAAGGATGGGAAATGAATGGCCCAAGAACCGGAGGAGCTCTGGGCTGGAAGTCGGTGGAAGGGAGCTAGGGTGAGGATCTGAGGTATATCATCTCCCTGTCTGGCCCTTGGCTCACTCAGCAGCCTCAAACACAGTCTGATCCACCCCGATGCCTTCTTAGAGCAAATAAGACCCGAACACATGAGTCACTTCCTCGTGGCCTCGGGCGATGCCGTGAAAAGCTGAGAGCCTGGAGCTTAAGCAGAATCTGAACCCCAGGCCAGCCACTTGCTGTGACCTTGCACAAGTGACGAACGTGTGTCCTCAGAATTGGAAATGAGCAGAGCTGTTGAGGATTAAATGTTGCTCTAAATGAAACACACAGGGCAATACTCACGGGAACTACCGTCAGTCACTGCCTGTGTGATCCACCATTTGCTGGATCTTTATTTCAAATACCCATCGAAAGGGCAGGGGACATGACTCGGTGGGTAGAGTGTCGGTGGTGGCAAGCGTGAGAATCTAAGTTCAAGTCCCAACACCCACATTTAAAAAAAAAAAATTGTAGATGTGATGATGTATGTCCGTGTCTGTGACCCCAGATCTGCGGGGCTGGACGGTGGTACACAGAGACAGGGCAGATCCTGGAAGCTCACTGGGCAGATATCCTGACCAACTGGTAAGCCCCAGGGTCAGTGAGAGATCCTGTCTCCAAAAAAAGTAAGACGGGGAAAACTGAAGAAGACTTTTGATGTTGACCCCTGGCCTCCACCTTCACATACTTGTGCACATTCATACAAACAGCTACACACACACACACACACACACACACACACACACACACACACACACACCACAAGTTGTCAGAGTAGTTGCTGTGTGGCACACACTAACCGTTCTGAGTGTTTTTCCGTCTCTAGTGGCACTTTGTGGCAGGACTCCGTCTGGCCCAGCGTCAGGAAAATGCCTTCGCCATTGTCAATGCTGGTATGAGTGTGGAGTTTGAAGAAGGTACAGACACAATCAAGGGTCTTCAGATGTTCTTTGGGAGTGTTGCCCGCACTGTGGTCTCTGCAAGGAAAACCTGCCAGCAGCTCATTGGGAGGTAAGTCGCAGCCCACCTGGGACACCATGCACAGACCTTTCTGGGTGAATAGTTTTCTTTAAAGCTATACTTGTGGAAATCTTTCTAAGATTTTATAAGCATATATATTTTTATTTTTATATAAATACGTTTTTTATAAATCTTTTTGAGATTTTATGAATATATATCTTTGTATATAAATACTTTATAATTTATACAAATATTGATATAAATATTTTATATTTATACAAAATAACATTTTATGTAAAGATAATATATAATATATATTCATCTGGAATATTTAAACTCTGAAGAAAATCTTAAGAAAGCCACTCAAAAACCCACTCCTTCAAAGTACATATACTTCTATTATCACAGATTTTTGTACAATTATTGCAAAACTTACAGAGCTTGAGTAGATACTAGTTTTAAGTAATTAACCTATAAAATAAGCAAACATCTCCAACACTGAATCCTGAAGATGAAAAAGTAAAAGTGTGTTTATCTACATCAAGAAGATGGAGCCTTGGAAAGGTCGAAGAGCCCTGTCCCTGGCACGCTCCTCATGGCTACCATCTAGGAAGGTTTTGTGTTGTTTTTGTTTTTAATTTTTTCCAATTAGTATTTTTGCAATCATTTTCACTTACCCATTTATGTTCATTCCCAGTAAGTGGGATTTAACATGGTTCTCCTCAGACAGTGAATTAAACCCTCACTCCCAAGACAAGCATGGAAACTGGCCACTTGTGAGATAGCCAGTCCTTCTCTGTGGTCCACAGTGTTTGTGTGCGGGGCTCCGGCGCAGAGACATACAGCAGACTCCAGATTTCAGAAACCTGTGATTTTAGCAGGGGCGTTGTTTTTTTTTTTTAACCTAAACAAATCCATACTATCGGCTTATGAAGTTTAAAAAAAGAACAAAGGAAGACTTGGAAAGAAACACCTGACAGCTGTTAGATCTGATGCTGAAGAAAAAGCTTAAGGGCCCTGATGTGGAGGAGCATTCAGGAGGCAGGACAGGGGAGGGGAGAGGGGAGGGGAAGGGAGGGGAGGGGAAGGGGGAAGGGAGGGGGGGAGGGGGAGGGAAGGGGAGGGGGGAGGGGAGGGGAAGAAAGCTAAGTGGCCTATCTTAAGGGCATTTTGTTTGGACTTAAAAGATAGCCAGAGTTGCACCCCGTTTTTCCTTGCCTTAGTAGTTTGGTGTCTGCCTGCCAGCTGCGACACTCTGTTACTCTAACAAAACACCGGAGACTGAGTGATTTACAAAGAGAAGGGTTTTATTTTGGCCTCCGGGTCTCAAGCAGTGGTCCTCAACCTTCCAAATGCTGCGACCCTTTAATGCAGTTCCTCATGTTGAGGTGACCCCCAACCATGGAATTATTTTCTTTGCTTCTTCATAACTGTAATTTTGCTGCTGTTGTGTCATATCATAATGTCAATAGTTGTGTCCTCCGACGGCCTTCCGTGGCCCCTGTGAAAGGGTGGTTGGACTAGCCACGGGGTCGTGACCCACAGGTTGAGAACCGTTGGCCTGGCGACTGCCATCCTAGAGCATGGTGGCACTGGCAAGGTGCGCTTGCTGCTTCCGTCCCCAGTAGAAAGTGGAAGGGCCTTTGCGGAAGACAGAGGACCGACAGACAGCTCTGCTCCCTGAGAGGCTGCGCTCCCAGCAACTGGTCCAGCCCTGGTGACGTCATCCATGGACAGAGCGCACAAACCTCGGGAACACCCTTAGCTCCGGGGTGAAACGTTCATCTTCTGTCCTCAGGCACTGGGACGACCAGATGCTGAGTGACGCCTGCCGGTGGGTTCTGGAGGAGATCCGCATCCCACCGGCGGCTGAGGGCGGCATGGTGGAGTACCGACGGACCCTCATCATCAGCTTGCTCTTCAAATTCTACCTCAAAGTGCGCCGGTGGCTGAACAGAATGGTAAAGGGCTTCTCCGGCCCCAGGGTGCCTGGGTCTGTGCACAAGGAACATGCCCTGCTGCTGAGAACTTGCCGTGAGTGGGCCAGGGGTGGGGCCCTGCGGCTCCCCGGTCCTTCTCCCCTCGGTCCGGGTCTCAGAAGGGAGCGGCCATGCTCTCGGGATAAACGCTAAGGTGCCGTATGAGACGGACCAACAACGAGGGAAAGTCATCAGTAAGCAAACTGCATCTTTTCCTCTTTAAAAAAGATGTTCTCGTTGAAGTAAGAAAAATGATATTTTAATACTTAACAGACCCAAAATGGGAACATTACATGCAATACTATCACCCATATTCAATCTCTATAAATATTTTAGCGTGTGTCCTTCTAAACCTTTCATTATGTGTGTGTGTGTGTGTGTGTGTGTGTGAGAGAGAGAGAGAGAGAGAGAGAGAGAGAGAGAGAGAGAGAGAGAGAGAGAGAGAGAGAGAGAGAGAGAGAGAGAGAGAGAGTGTTTAGGATAGTTTGGTTAATACTTTAAAACAATGCCCACAGTAGCTGCTTAGAATTTACCTCACGCCTATGGGGTGTCCCTTTGATATGTGCGAGCAAACAAATGACCACCTCCGCGTTTCTCTTAGGACTGAGAGCTCTGCTCTGTTGGTTCAGCCAATCCTTTCTGTTAACATTTTGTATCCACAGCATCATCCTTGTAGTCTATGACATAGCCTTATCTATTCTCTTATGTATTGCTTAACTCGTTCAGCATATAGATATCAGATACATAATATATAATCAGCTAAATCTTTTTCTTTCATATATTATATATCATTACACAACCCAGGGCCTCGAATACGTTGGTCAAGCATACCACCACCAAGCTAACGCCCAGCCGTTAAATTCTCTTATGTATTGCATATGAATGCTATCATTATAGAAACAAAATTTCAAAAATAAGCCATAAGATAATAAGCCTACCTTAACTACCATTAGCACTTCATGCTATATACAATTATTTACTTATATTTACATGAGTATATTTTACATTTTTATATATTTTTATAATTTTTGCAAAGTTGAAAACATACCGTGCATACATGTTTATAACCCGTCTTTTTCACTTACATCCCCTAAACTGTTCTTTTGTATTCATGCTTTAAAATATTCTTCTTTATCACAGTGTCTTGGCAGGTGTGACACTTGTCAGTGTAGGGAAGGATATCTTTTTTCTTTTACTGAAAATAGAATTTTTTTTTTTTTTTTAAACAATCGCCAACATTTATTTCGTTTTTTCCCATGGTGCTGGAGATGCAGCCCACAGCTTTTCGCATGCTTTGTGCAAGCATCTTACCACTGAACCACACTGCTGACTCCACCCCAGCTCTATTTCTTCTTTCTTCCTTTCTTTTTTCTTTTCTTTTCTTTCTTTCTTTCTTTCTTTCTTTCTTTCTTTCTTTCTTTCTTTCTTTCTTTCTTTTGTTTCGTTTTGTTTGAGACAAAGTCTCATTCTGTACTTCTGGCTGGGAACTCCAGGCTGGCCTTGAACTTATTGACTCACCTGCCTCTGTCTCTCAAATGCAGGATTAAAGGCATGTGCCACCGTACCCAGGCCCCATCATTTTCTTAAATCTAGACAGTCGCCAAGTAATAAATCAAGCCTGGCTTTTAGGTTTGCCAGTTTAGGTGGTACAACTGCTACCTTATTTATTTATTTAAGGTTTTTTTTTCCCCTCCAGTGCTGGGGATGGAACCCAGGCCTCACTCATAGTAGACAAACAATCCATCACGAAGCTCTTACCAGTAACATCCAGTTTCACACTACCAGTGTGATGTTACTGAACATAGTTGGGAAGAGATGTGAATAGCTGACTGCTATATCGGATTCCCCTCAAACAGTACTGTAGACTACACTGGCAGATTGGTATGGTAGCCCATGCCTGTAATCCCAGCATTCCTGAGGTGGGGGCCGGAGGATCCCAGGTTCAAGGTGATCTTCAGCTTCATAGCAAGTATGAGGTCAGCATGGGATATATGAGATTTTTTTTTTTTTAACCCATCTTATATTTTTATTACTTACTTTTTTTTTTTGTGATATATATTTTTTATTTTATAATACCATTCAGTTCTACATATCAGCCATGGGTTCCCCTATTCTCCCCCCTCCCACGCCCTCCCCTTACCCCCAGCCCACCCTCCATTCCCACCTCCTCCAGGACAAGTCCTCCCCCGAGGACTGTGATCGACTTGGTAGACTCAGTCCAGGGAGGTCCAGTCCCTTCCTCTCAGACTGAGCCAAGTGTCCCTGCATAAGTTCCTGGTTTCAAACAGCCAACTCATGGAATGAGCACAGGACTTGGTCCCACTGCCTAGATGCCTCCCAAACTGATCAAGCCAATCAACTGTCTCACCTATTCAGAGGGCCTGATCCAGCTGGGAGCCCCTCAGTCTTTGGTTCATAGTTCATGTGTTTCCATTCATTTGGCTATTTTTTTTCAATAATTGAGTAAAACTGAAATTTATTATATGCCACAGTCGTCCTAGGGACCTCCATGCTATATATATAGCCTCTATGGTTCTATGGGTTGTGGTCTGATTGTTCATTTTATATCTAGAATCCACCAATGAGTGAGTACATACCATAACTGTCTTTCTGGGTTTGGGTTACCTCACTCAGGATGATTTTTTCTAGTTCCATCCATTTGCCTGCAAATTTCATGCTTTCATTGTTTTTCTCTGCTGAGTAGTACTCCATTGTGTATATGTACCACATTTTTTTCATCCATTCTTCCGTTGATGGGCATCTAGGTTGTTTCCAGGTTCTGGCTATTACAAATAGTGCTGCTATGAACATAGCTGAGCATGTATCTTTATGGTATGTATCAGCATTCTTTGGGTATATGCCCAAGAGTGGGATGGCTGGGTCTTGAGGTAGTTTGATTCCTAATTTTCTGAGAAACCGCCATACTGATTTCCATAGTGGTTGTACAAGTTTACATTCCCACCAACAGTGGAGGAGTGTTCCCTTTGCTCCACATCCTCTCCAACATTGGTTGTCATTGGTGTTTTTGATCTTAGCCATTCTAACAGGTGTAAGGTGGTATCTCAGAGTCGTTTTGATTTGCATTTCTCTGATGATTAAGGATGTTGAGCATTTCTTTAAATGTCTTTCAGCCATTTGTAGTTCTTGTTTTGTGAATTCTCTGTTTAGCTCTTTAGCCCATTTTTTAATTGGACTGTTCAGAGCTTTGATGTCTAGTTTCTTGAGTTCTTTATATATTGTGGAGATCAATCCTCTGTCAGATGTGGGGTTGGTGAAGATCTTTTCCCATTCTGTTGGCTGTCTTTTTGTCTTATTGACTGTGTCTTTTGCCCTGCAAAAGCTTCTCAGTTTTGAGAGGTCCCATTTATTAATGGTTGTGCTCAGGGTCTGTGCTGTCGGTGTTTTATTTAGGAAATGGTCTCCAGTGCCAATGCGTTCAAGAGTTCTTCCTATCTTCTTTTCTATTAAGTTTAGTGTAACTGGATTTATGTTTAGGTCTTTGATCCACTTGGACTTGAGTTTTGTGCATGGTGACAGATATGGATCTATTTGTAATCTTTTACATATTGACATCCAGTTATGCCAGCACCATTTGTTGAAAATAGAATTTTATACAATATTTTCTGATTACATTCCCCTCCCGCTCCCTACTCCTTCCAATCCCTCCCCACCACCACCACCCCCATCTAGATCCACACTCTTTCTGTCTCCAGTTAGAAAACAAACAGGTAATTAGAATTATATTAAAATAAAATACATTAAGTGAAAAACAAATCAGAATATGAGAAAACAACCAAACAAGAAAAAGAACCAAAAAGAAAAAAGAAACACATATAGATGTGATGTGAAGACACATACGTTCCCACACCCAGGAATCCCATAAAAACCCCAAACTGGAAGCCATAATATATACACAAAGCGTGGGGGGGGGGGGGCGGGGGGCGGGGCTCACAGACTCTGGACTGACAGCTGGGGAGCCTGCCTAGGACCACACTAGGCCCTCTGAATGTGGGTGACAGTTGCATGGCTTGATGTGTTTGTGGGTCCCCTGGCAATGAGACCAGGACTTATCCCAGGTACACGAACTGGCTTTTTAGAGACCATTCATTTCCTATGGTTCGATGCCTTACTCAGCCGTGATGCAGGAGGGAGGGGCTTGTTCTTGCCTCAACTTGGTGTGCCAGCCTGTGTTGATTCCCCAAGGGAGGCCTTACTCTCTATGAGGAGGGGATGGGGGTGGGATAGAAGGAGGTTGGGGGAAGTGGGAGAAGGGGAGGGAGGGGAAACAAGGGTTGATATGTAGAATGAAAAAAATTTAAATAAAAAAGCTACAAAATACACACACACACACACAATCTGTAAGGTTTAAAAAAAAAAAAACAGGTGTGGTGGCGCACACCTTTAATCCCAGCACTCAGGAGGCAGAGGCAGGTGGATCTCTGAGTTCAAGGCCAGCCTGGTCTACAGAGCAAGTTCCAGGACAGCCAGGGCTACACATAGAAACTCTGTCTCAAAAAAAAAAAAAAATGCTCCAACATTTTGAAACAAAGAACCTCCAAAGATACCATTGACTTCGCTTTGTGTTGACCATCTACTGCTGGGCATGGGGCCTAACCTTGGAGTGTTTTGTTTCCCCAGTGAGACTCCTTTTGAAAAAACTAATTTTTCAATGGGAAGTGGCTCTCAACTGTAGATGACTTCTGGGGTAGGGGTGGAGGCATGTGTCCACTTCAACTCTAGGACCCTGCATGGTGTAGATCTGTGCAGGTCCTGTGCCTGCAGCCACAGTCTTTGTGGGTTCATATGTATACCAGCCCTGTTGTGTCTAGAAGGCCTTGATTCCTTGATGCCTTTCACCCCAAACTCTCTCTCTCTCTCTCTCTCTCTCTCTCTCTCTCTCTCTCTCTCTCTCTCTCTCTCTCTCTCTTCTCTCTCTCTCTCTTTCTCTTCCTGCCTCCTCTTCTGCAGAGTTCTCTGAGCTCTGAAGGGAGGGATTTGATGGAGACATCCCTTTTAGGACTGAGTATTCCAAGGTCTCTCATTCTCTGCATGTTGTCTGGCTGTGGGTCTCTGTATTAGTTCCCTTCTGCTACAGAAGGAAGCCTCTCTGATGGCTGAGCAAGGCATGATTTATGAGTGTAGCGGGGTTTCATCAGGAGTCATTCATTTTTATGTTCCTTTAGCAGAACAGTAGTATTTGGTTTTTCCCTAGGTCCCTGGCCTGTCTAGTCTCAGGTTCTTGGGTATGGGTTCCATCCCATGGAGTGTGCCTTAATTCAAATCAAATATTGGAGGGTTACTCCCACGAGGTTTGTGCCACTATTGAACCAGCATACCTTGCAGGCAGATCACTCTTGGAGATCAAGGATGTGTAGGTAGGTTGGTATTTGCCTTTCTCCTTTGGGAACATGCAGAGTTCCTTCCAGTGTGTGTGTGTGTGTGTGTGTGTGTGTGTTCATTTGTATCCCACCTACCTGTCTCTGCCCCCCACCATTCTCCTGAGTGCTGGAATGGAGGAAAGGTAGGTTAAGCCCACAGAGGAAAGGTAAAGCCCATGGTAAAGCCTTCCTCATACCCGCAGACAATCAGACCCAGCAGGAGTCAAGTCAAGCAAGAACTCTTTCATTGTTGTTAGGCAGTAAGCCTCTTTTATAGCAGAAAACCTCAGAACCCTAGGAGGGTGTGGAAGGAACCAGCCAATCATTTTAAAGGTCACCCTGTACTCATTCCTTTGTCGAGCTGTTTATGCACTGACATCATCTCTTGATTTTTGTATCTAATCTCAGCGTAAACAACTTGGGCTAACTTCCCCTCAGCACCATCTTTGTAACCTAGGTAGGCCCCACAATTTCCCTCAGTTTGGGTTTTCTCTATTGATTCTATTTCCACTTGCAAGTCTTGAGCTGATTTTGTTTGTTTGTTTGTTTTTTGGGTTTGGTTTTCATTTCATCCCACTCTTAATGTTTCCAGAGATTTCTTTAAGGGATTTAATCATTTCCTCTTTAGGGACCTCTAACATCTTTCTAAAGACTAATTTGAAGTCCATGTCTTGTGTTCGGCTATACTGCAGTTCTTAGAGTCTCCTGTGGTGGGGTTGCTGGGTGTTAGTGAAGACTCTGTCCTGGCTGTTACTGATTATTGTGTTTTTTTTTTTTTTTTTTTTTTTTTTTTTTTTTTTTTGGTTTTTCCGAGACAGGGTTTCTCTGCGTAGCTTTGCGCCTTTCCTGGAGCTCACTTGGTAGCCCAGGCTGGCCTCGAACTCACAGAGATCCGCCTGGCTCTGCCTCCCGAGTGCTGGGATTAAAGGCGTGCGCCACCACCGCCCGGCTGATTATTGTGTTTTTAAACTGGTGTATAGACATCTGGGTTTGGGGAGATTGTGATTCTAGGTGCTGATTTCTGGATTGTTTTTGTTGGATGAGTATTTTGTTCCTTGGTTTCTGTTGCCCTCTCTGGTTCTTGGGGGGGGGGTGGTGGTGGCTGTGTGTTGTCTGGTAGGAAATTATTCTGGGATCTTGCCAGGGGTGGCCGCTGGGCATTCTAGTTAAATGTGTTTCTAGGTATTGGGGGCTGACACTTAGGGATGGAGATGGGCTAAGGGGGTCTATAGTGGGGACTAAGGCAAGGTGTGCCACCAGAATATGCTGAGTCCCCTGGGAATGGAGGCAGAGAGGGAGGAGAGGCCACAACAGAAGGCCTGCCACAGAATTGGGCATGAGGCTGGGGAACTAGGTCTGGAGGGAAGGAGGAGAGTGAATATCCAAAGATCGCCTGCTCCCCTGGGGTATTTGTGGCCTATGCCTGTGGGAGGTAGAGGCTTCTTCCATGGATAGCATCCCCAAATTGTTTTTTCAGCATCCAGAAATATACTCCTACAAAATCATGTCTCATAATTGTAGAATTTCGTATCCCAATTTACCATGATGTCCCTATTGCTGTATATTTGGTTTCATTCTATTTTCTTCACTATCATCAAGACATACTTCCTTCAGTCATTCAAAAGAAGACTTTGTGAATGCTTAACAACGCTAGCCTTTCCTTCTCTGTGTGCCTCAATGGGCATGGTAGTTCCTCTACTTGCTCAGGGAACTTGAAGTTCTGGGCACTCTTAGCCGAGCTAAGATCTTAAGCGTCAGATTGGAAAATTCTATTATTTATTTGTTTAGTGTGTGTGTGCGTGTGTGCGTGTGTGTGTGTGTGTGTGTGTGTGTGTGTGTGTGTGTGTGTGTGTGTGAAGGTCAGAGGACAGCTTTCAGTAGTGTCTTTCCATCTTGTAGGATCCAGGGATCAAACTCAGATTATCAGGTTTAATGGCTGAACCGCCTCACGAGCCTGGCTCCTTCTGTCTCTCCACTTGTTTCTCAAGTCAGGAGTTCAGGTTGTAAAAGTAAATGCCAAGTGATGTTTTTCAGGATCCCCAGAAGTTTCCTGACATCCCAGGAAAGTTCGTGAGTGCTCTAGATGACTTCCCCATAGAAACACCCAAAGGAATCCAGATGTTCCAGGTGGGTAAGGGCTTTGTTTTATCTATGCATTTGGACAAGACATGCATTATATACATGTGCCTCTCTTTTCAATAACTTCATTATGAGTAAATATACAGTCTTTAAAAGCCAGCCAATGTCACATGTGGTCAAACGTACACAATTTGCACAGTTTCCTCAGGGCTGCTGGAGGAATTAGTCTGAATCTTCCTTCTCTTCTTTTTTCAGGCTTGTTACCTAAAATTTATCCTTCACTGTGTAGATCTCTGACCTCCCTTTAAATTCTTACTCAACATTAAATGCCGTTCCAAGCCCTGCCTTGCTTTACTACAATTGCCCCAAATCTCCCAGGAACTTGACTATTTTCATTACCCTTTATCAGTTGTGCAAATTATGTTTTATTGCAAGCTGAAGCAGAACATATTAGTTTGATGTGTATTTGTGTGTGTTCTAATTCCTTAGTTAGACTGAAGAATCCTGAGGACATGAATGATGTCTTCTTTGCCAAAGAGTATTGCAACCAGAATGTATCCCTTACCATATACTCAAAACATATTTACTAACCTCCATTCGCTGACTTGGGTATCCAGTCACCTATAGTTATTCTGGATTGTAAGTAAGCCAAGCACAGCATACCCAGTTGTCAGGTCTAGTGTCCAATATCATACCTTGTTTCCTAACAGTGTGTGGATCCCAATCAACCCCAGCAAGACCCAGTTGGACACCCAGTCATGCACCAGTCGGCCATTAAACACACCACAGGGGAAGCTATATTTGTTGATGACATGCCTCCCGTTGACCAAGAACTCTTCCTTGCTGTAGTCACCAGTACCAGGGCCCATGCAAAGATCACGTAAGGAAACGCACAGTGATGCCATCTGCTACGGAAATGCGCCCACCATTTCACATTCAAATTGAGAGCTTATTACATATTTAAGTCAACTTAGGATAATCATCTTTTCTTGGTGAGAATCAGCCATTTTTAAAGCATGGTTATAAGGGAACCCATGGCCTAAAGTTAGAACACCTGCCAATATTTTCCAGCATAGACTATTACTCCGTGATTTAGTTGTGATGCTCATCCCAGATCTCCCTGTCTGAGGAGTCATTTGTACTGGACTGTGAGCTTTCCTCTGCAACCTTGTCATCCTCTTCATGTTTTTCCTCCCAGATCGCTCGATGTGTCGGAAGCCAGGGCATGTCCAGGGGTGGTTGATGTGATTACAGCCGAGGATGTTCCGGGAGATAATAACCACAGTGGAGAGATTTTCTATGCACAGAGTGAGGTGTGTGATCTGTATGCGGTTTGTTATCTAACACCCTGCTCCAATGTCAAAACCATTGCTTGTGGCTACAACCTCCGCAACTTCATTCACTAGAACCCAAGGTCCTCAGTCACTCTGGCACTCCCTCTGAGATGACTCACCTTGAGATTCTGACAAAAAGCCTTACGTCCTCTCAAGGAAGGTTTCTAACTGTTGGGAAAGTCACCTAAGCAATGGGAAGCATAAGACATTAAAAGGAAGAAGAACGGCAGAGTGACTGAGCCGCTCTGTGTGCTGTGGGAACAAGAGCGGCGTGGGCAGAGACGACAGAGGGCAAATCATTAAACGCAAGTGACTAAGTTCTGCGCATGCGCAACTTTGATCCGTCCGGCTCAAGCTACTGTTTGAAATTGATTTTCATGAGTAGAAAATGGTCTTCCTAAGCCAGGTGTGGTGGTACACGTCTTTCATTCCAGTGCTCAGGAGGCAGAGATAGGTGGATCCCTGAGTTCGAGGCCAGCCAGATAAACCTTGACTCCAAAAAAGAAAAGAAGAAAAGAAGGAAGGAAGGAAGGAAGGAAGGAAGGAAGGAAGGAAGGAAGGAAGGAAGGAAGGAAGGAAGGAAAAGAAAGAAAGAAAGAAAGGAAGAAAGAAGGAAAGAGAGGAAAATGGTCTTCCTTTTGGTCACCAAAACATCAGTAGGCAATGTAAGAATGTGAGAGCAGTAATTCCTTTTGGAAAACTTTTATTTTTTGCCTTTGTTTTGAGACAGGATGTCATGTATCCTAGGCTGGCCTTGAACTCATTATGTAGCCATAATGTGCTCCACATATCTAGTTTACGTGGCGCTGAAGAGCTGAGGAGCCCAGGGCTCCATGCACACTAGGCTAGCACGGTACCGACTGAGCCACACTCCCCCAGCTCCTGAGTCTGTTCTAACTAACGACACGTGGCTTTTCGGCAGGTCATTTGCGTGGGTCAGATCGTCTGCGCTGTGGCTGCGGACACCTACGCCCACGCAAAAGAAGCAGCTAAACTCGTGAAGATTGCTTATGATGACATAGAACCAGCGATTATCACCATAGAGGTAGGACTCTGCCCATCCCCAGGAGTAACCAGGGAGTCAGTCACACTTTGAACAGAGTTCGACCAGAGGGCCATGGGATAAAATAATCTATGCTTCAAGTATACTTTGGCCAGCGTCACCCGAAGGTTTAGAGTAGTCTCCAGTGATCTATCTGCGCCTCAAGTCAGGGCATCCTGTCTGAACCCCTCTTCCCGGCAGCACTTCCCCAGGGATCCGCAAAAATGAAGCACCCTCTACCTACTTCTCCTGTGCCCTCTAAACCAACACCGGAAAAATGACCTCCTATCCACCAACCATAAGTGGGACACTCTAGAGCGCTGTGGGATTCAGGAAAGTCACAGCCCTCACCAGCCCCCCCGGGGCACTCTGCCTCTGCCCACTCCCCTGATCACACACAAGCATTGAAGAGAGGCCCCTTGAGTTCAGAATACAAGTTGACTAAACTTCTCACCCCCCAGTGGGAAGCTTTTAGGTACCCAAACCTGGCTTTCTAAATGTCTAACGTATTGAGAAATTCAAACGTGGGAATCCAAGGCGATGTTGAGAACAGCGCCTGTGATGGGCAATGAGTCCGGTAGACGTTAGCCGCCAGATTGGTTTTGCCATGATCGATGAAGACAAGGACGTGTTATATTTTGTTTCATGTCGTTGGTGTCTGTGAAAGTACTAACCCCGTAGCAGATGCTCAGTGATGTGTGTCAGATGCTGGAGGCATGGGAAGAGAGGCGGACAGGCGGAGGCATGAATAGGGTGCAGCCTCGAACACCCGTGGATTAGCCGCTGGTCTTGCTAAAAGTTGTCAAGTTCATCTTTACCGATTAATCATGCTTTAACTGTCCCTTAAGCTCTTTCCTCTCTTTTCATCCTCTCTTTCCAGCCCCATCCCCAGTCACAGTATTTCCTCATAAAGAACCCACATCCCAGCCAACCTCCCCTCATTCTCACTCTGGCGCCTCACTTATGAAGTACCATTGACTTAAAATGATTCAGGATCCAATTCAAGCCCTCAGTTCCAGGCCATTCCAGAACATTCCAGGCTTTATCTGCCCTCTTCTTGGCCCCTCTTGACTTCACCATATCCTCTTCTTGCCCCAGAACTGACACCTTAGTGACGAACCACCTCAGACAGTCAGTCAGCGATCTGGAAGTGGGGCCATGTTTGCATACCCTTGTACTACCCTCAGCTCCTCTCGGGATCCGTTAGCAACACATCGCCAAAGCCCACAAACACATCCAAGTCAGTTTCTGCTAGCTCAACTCCATGCCAGGCTCCAGTTGTCTTAGTGTGTAAAGATCTGACAGAGCAGAAGGTGGGATTCAGACAGGGACAAATAACTTAGGAGAATTAAAAAAATATATATTCTGGTTTGATTTTCCACTGCAGCAAGCCCTAGAACACAACTCTTTTCTTTCCCCCGAGAGAAAAATTGAACAAGGAGATGTAGACTCTGCCTTCCAGCATGTGGATCAAATCATTGAAGGTACGTATTGCCGTCAGTAGCCGGAAAGAGAAGGCAGCTCCTGAAGCCAGATGCTCGTCTGCCTTGAGAAAACTGAAACTCTCCATCATAAGGCGCTTGTGAAACAGAACTTAGAATGACAAAACGTTCCTAACTCGATGAATTTTGCATGTGTACAAAGCTGCGTGAATTCTACACACATCAAAATATACAATACTTCCAGTGCCCAGAAACCACACACACACACACACACACACACACACACACACACACATACACAAACACACATACACACACACACACACACACAAATGTAATAACAACTAAGTAAAATGTTTAAAATATGCTATGCTAGTATAGGGATTATTTTGAACCGAAGGCAGCTGAGAAAAAAATAGACACAGAAGAAAGCTACGTTTTCTCTATCTAAAAGAAGGGCATAAGGTTCCCTCTGCCCAGGGGTCCTCTCTCCTCTCTTGTACCAGGAAAGGCAGAATGCAAGACAACTCTAGACTCTCAGCATCACAGGAGCGAAGCCCTGGGCGGAGTCCGCACAGCCAACCTCACTAAGATAAACCTTCTCTGCCGTTAGCTTCCCCCATATATTTTCTCCCCGTATTTCACCACTCCTAAACGATCAGAACTCTTTCCGTGTATTTTTAGACTTCTCCAAACATCTGTTTCCACTCCTTAAAATGGCAAATAAGCCTGCTGGCCTGATCACCTCCTGAGGTTTTCATTCCTATGAGTGCTCCGTTCTCACCCCATATATGCACAGGAATGAAACTCCTGTGCGAGAAAAAGTCAACAAAATGTATGTTTAAATTTAGGTTAGATTCAGCATGTGCACTCTGGAAGTGAACTTGGGGAAGAGAGCTTTTTTTTTTTTTAACAAGAAAGAGGATTTTGAATTGATTTTTTAGTTAGCATTTAAAATAATGGATTTTGTTACAATGTTTCATCCCCCTGTCTCGCTGTACTTTGCTTATGTTCTTATTCATCACCACCCACGACTCTCACATCCATCCTTCCCTCTTCTCCGCCTTCCTCCCTCCCCACATAGTTCCCTTCCTGGTGTGTGTGTGTGTGTGTGTGTGTGTGTGTGTGTGTGTGTGTGTGTGTGTTGTTAAATCTGAATTCTGCATATGAGAGATCACATGCTGTATTTTCTATTTCTTCAAAGGGACATTGCAGGACTCACCCTCCACAGACCTGATAGACAGTTTTAAATGATCTTTGACTTGTGACAGTGTAGTTGACTTATTTTAGCACAGAGGTCCCTCAGTTAGTCACAAAGTAAGAACACTGTGTTCTAATGTTCACACTGGAGACAGATACCTCTCCTTATGTGGTACACAGCATGATAAAATATGCTGAACCTAGCTCAGGCATATGGCATTATCTCACCTGTTAATGTCCCCTAACTCAGGCATATGGCATTATCTTACCATGTCACCTAACTCAGGCATATGGCACTAGCTCACCAGTTAATGTTACCTAACTGAGGCTTTTGGCATTATCTCACCTGTTAATGTCCCCTAACTCAGGTGGACACTCTTATTATTGTTATTGTGTTGTGTTGGCTTACTTATTTTTACGTCTGAGAACATTGGATTAACAACTTGGACAAACGTACCTACCAGGTTGATGGCTGAGCCTGGATATGTGGCCAGACTGGTCTCAAGTTCAGTACACGACAGGTCTGACCTTCTCACTAAACAGATGGAAACCAAGGCCTAGTAAGGCAAAGTGAATAACCCAGGGCCACTCAACCAGCAGGGCACAGGCAGCATTCACAAAGGTCTCTCAGCCAAATGATATGAAGCCCAGCTCTACAAGCTAGTACAAATCACTCTTTTTTTTCCTTCTTCATTTCATTTATGTGCATGTATTCTACCTACATGTATGTCTAAGCACCACGTGTGTGCCTGTTGCTCAAGAAGACCAGAAGAGGAAATAAGATCCCTTAGGACTGGATTAAGAGAGGGCTGTGAGCCACCATGTGAGTGCTGGGAATCGAACCAGGGTCCTTTGGGAGGACAGCCAGCATCCTAACCACTGAACCATCTCTCCAGTCTCCGAACGCAAATCACTGCCGACAAACAAAACACCCAAGGAGCTCGCACACTGAAACCTGTGTCTAGATACTGTGCTGTGTGTTTGCCTTTCAGGTGAGGTCCACGTGGAAGGCCAGGAACATTTTTACATGGAAACGCAATCCGTCCTGGCTATCCCACAAACGGAAGACAAAGAGATGGTGCTACACATAGGGACACAGTTTCCGACCCATGTGCAGGTAACAGGGGCGCTCCAGAGACCCTATGATAAGAGCCCTCCACCCTTGTCCTTAAACTCCCTGGGTAGTGGACACTGGAAGAAGTCTAGCATAATAAAGATGGAGCAGACCCCTTTAAAAGTAACCAGGAAGTCTTGTGACATGCCAAGGTATAAGACAAGACCCATCTTTCCGCATAGAACAATTAACAGGGTGAAAATCCCAGGGAAGTCAAGCCTAGGAGGGTCGTACTGTACCTTCCCTGTGTGGTCCATTTGTATCTCTGTCCTATGCGATTGTCTCCATGGATCATGGTTCGGTCCATGAGTAAAGCAGTTGCATTCTCAAGACCTTTTCAGCTGCCTCGATAAGCAGCGGCTAAACTCTAGTCCTGTGGTAGTGGTTGAGACCCAAGCAATGGATATACCCGGGGAATAAAGAAGACCCTCTGGTGTCCTTTTCTCAAAACGGACTCCTTGACCCGAGGATGGTGCCGGGCACAAGGGGCTACTTTAAAATTTCCATCAGAGAAAAGAATCATGAGAAGCATTGCTGGGTCACAAGGCTGAGGATTCTCTGTCAGAGTACAGAGGAGCTGGCATCCCAGTGTCCTGAAGAGGTGGCTCTGTGGGAGAAGGAAGCTATCGGCTTCCATTCAAAGCAAAAGGGAACGCTGATGTCATAGCCTCTGACATCACAGTTTCAAGCTTTGAAGCAGACAAAGGCAGCTTTACCCTCAAGCAGCTGGGTGAGCTCTTGGTGGTTTCTAGATATCAATAATGCTTCTTGTAAGTTGAAAATTGTAAAGTGGGGTGATCAAGGTCACCTCTGATGTTCCTGGTGGGAGCTCAGAGGCCACAAAGGCCAAGATCACGAATGTCATCTAACCACCTATACCAGTCAGTTCCACAGCAGCAGGCATGCCCCTAGGCAACAGGCACCCACAGGCTGCCATAGTCCAGGCAGCAACAAAACCATTCCAGGAGAGGATCCGAGTGGACAGTGTCCAAAGAAAATATGCAAATGGCTAGTAAACATAAGATGTCCAGCAGCAGTAGCCATCAGGGAAACCAAGTCAAAACCACTAGGATGGCTATGATTCAAAAAAAGAAAGAAAGAAGGAAGGAAGGAAGGAAGGAAGGAAGGAAGGAAGGAAGGAAGGAAGGAAGGAAAGAAAGAAAGGAAGGAAGAAAGGAAAGGAAAAAGAAAGACAAGTGTTTGTAAGAATGCAGAGAAATTGGAACCTCCATAAATTGCCAACGGACATGGAAAAAATAGCATTTTTGTATAGGCGGGGTTTTTCTGTGTCCTGGCAGCCTCTCCCAAATAACCACACGGAGACTTATTATTAATTACAAATGCTCGGCAAATAGCTTAGGCTTGTTTTTTAGCTAACTCTAATAAGTTTAATTAACCCATTTCTGTTCATCTATGTGCTGCCCTGAGGCTCTTTTACGTCATGTATGTACTTCCCATCCTGCTCACTCTGCGTCTCATGGCGTTTCCTCTTGACTCCTCAGACTCTGCCCTTCTTCTTCCCAGCATTCTCTCTGTCCCGAAACTCCTGCCTAGCCATCAGCCAATCAGCTTTTTATTACAATGAGAGTAATACATATTTACAGTGTGCAAACACTGTCCCGTGGCACATTTGCCTTGGAACACAGTTCAGCAGTCTCTTGGGATGCTGGAAAGAGAATGACCACATCACCTCGCAGTCCCATGACTAAGCATGCAGCCACGAGAAATAGAAGCATGTCTGTGAAGACTTACACGTCTAATACCTTATGTGCTAATTTAAACTTCTTTAAGTTTTAAAAGTGTAGGCGCATGTTCATAACAGCATTACTTATAAGAGTCTAAAGTGGAAACAACCCAATGTCCATTAACTGATGACAAAGAAAAAAATAATAATATTCCGTACAGTGGAATATTATTCAGCCATTAAAAAGCAAGGTATACTCATGCATGCTACAGGTAGAGAGCACTTGAAAGCATTATGCTAAGTGAAAGAAACCAGTCACAAAGACTACATATTGGGTATAGCTCTGCTGTGTGACAAGTCTGTAGTCAGGACAGGCTGTAGTCCAGGCTGCTGAGGACTGAGAAGTTAATGGAATCAAGGAATTGCTGCCTGACGAATCATGGCTTCTTTGGGGATGATGAAATTTCTAAACTAGACCATGGGGCTTGTACCACTGTATCAATGGAGGTGTTGGTTGGACTAGTATGCCAGGACAGCACACAGGCAAGAAGGTAAACCATAGAATGCCACTTATGTGGCTTGGGGCCTTTCTCTTGCAGGAATATGTGTCTGCAGCATTAAAGGTTCCAAGGAGCAGAATTGCCTGCCACATGAAAAGAGCCGGAGGAGCGTTTGGGGGCAAAGTGACCAAGCCCGCTCTCCTGGGAGCTGTCGCTGCTGTGGCCGCCAACAAGTAAGGGGTCCAGGGAGCGCTGTGATGTCAGCTGTCTAAGTTGTGTGAGTCCTTCCAACCCCACACCCCACCCCTCCCGCCTCAGCCTGCATCTCAGCTGAAGTCGGGGGGTTGGAAGGTCAGAACCCCGGCCTTCCAACAGATTGCCCTGAAGCCAGCTGCATGCTGCTGCTAGTCAGTGTCCCTTAGCCTGTGCCCCTCTGGTTGGAAAGCAGATGCTGGGAAACCTGACTAAGAAAGCACCCACCCCGGCTAACTCACAGGCTACCGGTACCGAGGGAGGATCCGCGAGAATCTTAGCTCCTTTGTACTCCCCAGCTGGAGAAAAGGCTGCCTCAAGTGAACACAGCAGCTTGACGGGGGCCGGAAACCAGAGTCCCGAATGGACACTTTACAGTTCAGAGGAGTCTGTACATAGGGAAACGGACATCTACAGAGTGTCGCGCCCCGCTTTTCAGCCCCAGCTATCCCCTCACAGTGATAAGTTAATGCCCCTATTACTGTCTGAAAGTGAAATTCAGAGCAAAATCTTTTATGCGTATAACTGCAAAATGTTGATGGAACTCATTTACATAACATGGAAAGGAGCCAGGCCATTTAATCCCAGAACTCAAGAGGCAGAGACAGAGGCAGGCACATCTCTTGAGTCTTTCCAGGCCAGCCAGGGCTACATAATAAAATCCTGTCTCAAGAAAGAAAAAGAAAACTGGACTTGGTGGCACTTGCCTTTAATCTCAGCACTCAGGAGGCAAAGGCAGGCAAATTTCTGCGAGTTCAAGGCCAGCCTGGTCTACAAAGAAAGTTCCAGGACAGCCAGGGCTACACAGAGAAACTCTTTCTTGAACCACCCCATGCAAAAAAAAAAAAAAGAAGAAGAAGAAGAAAGAAGAAGAAGGAAGGAAGGAAATGGGAATAATTTGTAACCAAATACTGTATCATCATGATATGTAAATATTCAGTTGACTAAACCAGAATAATTATTTTAATTTCAATGCCCTGACTACTTCCTAAAATGTCATCTGAGGCATGTTATTATCCATTAAAACCACTGACCTAATTACTTCAAGACTCCCCCTATCTTATGCTTCTTACAGCTTTATGGAGAACGCAGCTTTTTAACTGAGTCATTTCCCGCAGGACTGGCCGCCCAATCCGCTTCATCCTGGAGCGTGGTAATGACATGCTGATAACTGCTGGCCGCCACCCACTCCTGGGAAAATACAAAGTGAGTGAGATCCCCGGAAGGTCAGCAAACTGCCGATCAACCCGCATTAACAACCATGTCTGGATGCCACAGCTCTGCAGAGGGATGTTTGAGCACAGCTAGGCAGACCCTCGTGGATCCTGTTGAGATGATGTTTCTCTGGTGGTGGTCATAGCCAATCGTGAGCACAGCCTAAGCATGGGCTGACAACTATGGCTAGGTGTGTTTGTGCACAGCACAGTTTGGCTGCAGGGAAAGGCTGCTGACGAAGCCCTCTTCCTCGTTATCACTTTGCAGATCGGGTTCATGAACAACGGGGAGATCAAGGCTGCTGACGTGGAGTATTACGTCAATGGAGGATGCACGCCTGATGAGTCTGAGATGGTAAATACGCCCTCAGGAAAGCCCATGGTCCTTACTTTATCTGCACAAATACTTGTCTTACAGCTGACCAATTCCGAAAAAGAGTTTAAGTTAAAGATAAAATTCAAATCAGTGGCTTGAAATCTTGATGACAGATGAAAAGTTCTATTTGTGTTTTAATTCAGGTGATAGAGTTTATTGTGCTGAAATCTGAAAACGCATATTGTATCCCAAATTTCCGGTGCCGGGGCAGGGCTTGCAAAACCAATTTGCCATCGAACACAGCCTTCCGAGGATTCGGTTTCCCTCAAGCGACAGTGGTAGTCGAAGCCTACGTAACTGCGGTGGCAGCTAAATGTAACCTACTCCCTGAAGAGGTGAGCAGTGGAACCTGCTAGTTAAACACTGGCAATACCATGTGGGCTGTATCTTGGGCTCCTACAATAGCTACTTATAGTTTTAAGAAAATAAAATTCGTCCATTATCAGTGAAAATTTTCTATTGTGGTTAAGTCAACCACAAACCTGGTAGCTTCGAGCAATGATACTATGCTTATGATTGCTTATGATTCTGGGGGCCGCTTGGGGGCTCTTCTGGTCTGGGCCAGCTCACTGGACACTCTGTGGTTCAAGATGGCTTTATTGACATTTCTGATGAGCATTTGACCGGCTTATCTATGACTCACCTGAGAAGTGTGCTGCCCAGTCTCTCATTCTTCAGTCAGCTAGCCCAGATTGAGTCTCATAGGGGGAGGAGTATCACAGAGTTCCAAAGAGCAGGAGGTAAGTGGTGTGCCCTCAGCCACAGACACTTTCCAAGTCGGTCTACATCACTATGTACGGTCCCATCATGCAAAGCAAGTCACAAAAGGCAGTCCAGAGTCCGTGAGAAACTACCAGACAGAAATTGGGTAGGATGGTTGCAGCCTTTGGTGCAACATCTTGTCACAGTTTAAGACTTTGAAGAGAGATGGAGATATAACTCACCGGACAAGCACTTGCCTGGCTGGCATGTGCAGGACTCTCAAGAGGTAAAGTGGGAATAATTGGGAGTAATTAAGAATTCGAATCAGGAGAATTTCACCTTGCAAAACAAATTGATAGCAAGACTAGTAATAACCCTACTGTTTCTCAGGGTTATTGTGAAGTTCACTGAAATGCTTACTCTAGAACCTGGAGCACATGAAGTATTCATTAGTAGTTTTTATTGGGTTTTTGTTGTTGTTGTTGTTGTCATTTTTAACATATACATTTGCATATTTCTACACTTGAGGGGTTTTTTTAGACAAACTTTCTCCATATCTGACATGTAACAAAAATGCATGCATGTTCTCGCCTCTTAGGTTAAAGAAATAAACATGTATAAGCGAACTAGCAAGACAGCCTATAAGCAGGCGTTTAATCCGGAGCCCTTGAGAAGATGCTGGAAAGAGTGTCTGGAGAAGTCATCGTTCTATGCTAGGAAGCAGGCTGCAGAGGAATTTAACAAGAAGAATTATTGGAAGAAAAGGGGGCTTGCTGTCATCCCCATGAAGTATAGCATTGGGATCCCCACAGCCTTCTACAATCAGGTGAGGCAGAAGAGCGGCGTGCCCCTCAGAGCCCTTCTCCAAATGGTTGGCTCTCTGGAAAGGGCTCGTGTATGATAAGCAATTGTATAAAAGTTCCTATATAATAAGCAATTGTGTTGTCCCCACTGGAGACCGAGAAATGAAGAGTAGTTCGTTCCCTTTAGCAGGCAAGAGCATGGACGTAGCCGAGGGCTGGGCCCATGGATATCGGGACAGACCTTCAGGATACAGTCGGTATTTAGGGCCTTGGAGAGCATCAAGCACAAGGTCCTGCTCAAAGGGACCCGTTTGAGGAGCCACACCCTGATGTACTGAATGTCAGGCCAAGTTTCAAGAGCAAACTGGGATGAGCGAAAAGACCCCTTCCTGGCCTCCTCTCTAATTTCACCGTTAACTGGTTTTTCATGGGCTTCAATTTCCAGCTTAATCTTTTCCTTTCCACCCTGTTAAAACTTTACCCTATGCTAGGCACCTGGCTTTGGCCACCTATCCCATCTCTAGACTTCTAGTCCCCCTGTACAAAGTGAAGAAGACAGACTAAATTAATGGAACCCAAGCCTGACCATAACCAACGTCCTGTGGGAGCTTGTTAAACCTGGGTATCCAGGCCGTACTGCCAGCCTGCAGCTGAGCAGGGTTATCCACACTGGGGCACACGCTCATCCCTCACCCACCATCATTCTGAAAAACAGCCTTTGGAAACCATGAAACATCTCCAGGGCCTTCCAGGGCCTCCAGTATCCAGGAGAAGGTGTGCCTGGAAATTTACTCGTGTGGGTTCCAGTAAGATGTGTTAAATCGATTTCCACACCTGGTGAGCAAAGAATTATGAAGCATTGTTTCATTATTGAAATAGTCAAGGTTGAGGCCTTGAAGAGACAGATGCTGGGGACCAAAGGAGAGGGAAATACACACATCCAACATCTAGATTGATGGTTTCAGGTCCAGGGTGTCTTGCAAGGGGTTGTCTGTGGCTCTCTTACCCACAATGAGAAATGAGAGATTGGTTAAATCAAAGGAAGTGGTTCATCCAACAGCCTTGAGTGAACTCAAAACCACCTTTGGCTTTCATCAGTTTCCAAACTGGTATGACAATTGTCTCTTCCAGGCCGCTGCTCTGGTCCACATCTACTTGGATGGCTCAGTCCTGCTGACCCATGGTGGCTGTGAGCTGGGACAAGGCCTATACACCAAAATGATTCAGGTGAGATAAGTATTTGTGTTCTCCATTGTGAAGTGGATCGGATTGTACAGGCAACGGGCCAGTTTTCCCGTGTGGAAGCAGAGAGATCACACACGCTGCACACACAAGCCATCCCAACTCATCCAGACTTTCAGGGAGGCAAAAATGCAAGGGGGTGAGGGAAGGGGACATAGAACAGGAAATTGGATGTCATTCTTCCTGCATCAAAAGGAATGATGAGTCCGTGGGTCTTTTGGCAGAGGGGGGAAGATTCAGTTTCCAAAGATAAAACACTTTTTAAGTTCATAGTGACTACTCACAGCAATAATGTGTTCCTTCAGATCCTCAATTAGCAATTCATGTTTCACAGGCTGAAAACCTAAGCTCTTGGGCGGTCACCCTCTGTGAGGCTGAACCGTGAGCTCACTCTAGACACAGCTGCCAGCCTGCTTAGAGGTTTGGGCAGGCCAAGCACCTTCTATTCTGAAGTGAATGGCGGGGGAAGGGCGAGAAAAGAGTCCTCACTCAGCTTTAGGAATCCATTCACGTGGCGGGCCATTCACATGGCGGGCCATTCACATGGCTGGCCACTGTTCCACAGGATAACTCAAAGCATCTCTCTACCACTCTACGAGATCATCGCAATGGGAAATCTTCCTTTCTTTGTTTTAATGTGGAACAGCAATTGCTGGATATGACATTTGATTGAAAGTGTTTGTGGGGGGATGAAGGGGGACAAATGGGAACACAATATGAAGACACATGTATAGGGGCTGGAGAGATGGCTCAGCGGTTA
Organism: Peromyscus maniculatus bairdii; assembly: GCF_049852395.1. Lineage (NCBI taxonomy): Eukaryota > Metazoa > Chordata > Mammalia > Rodentia > Cricetidae > Peromyscus > Peromyscus maniculatus. Next base: position 55,995,249 of record NC_134864.1, on the reverse strand, counting down.
GGAGCACTGGCTGCTCTTCCACAGGACCCGGGTTCAATTCCCAGCACCCACATGGCAGCTCACACCTGTTTGTAACTCCAGTTCCAGGGAAGCCTCATACAGACATACATGCAGACAAAACACCAATGCACACAAAATAAAAATAAATAGATTATTTTTTAAAAAAGACATGTGTATGAAGACACATGACAAAACCCACTGCTTTTTATGTTAACCTAAACCACTGGTTTTCTTACATTGTGTGTGTATGTGTGAATATGTGTGTGTGTGTGTGTGTGTGTGTGTGTGAGAGAGAGAGAGAGAGAGAGAGAGAGAGAGAGCACCATTACAACGTGCATGTGGAGGTCAGAAGGCAGTGGGTAGGGAATCAGTTATCTCCTTCCATCCTGTGGGTTTCAGGCAATGGGGGTTGTCCAGCTCGGCAGCAGGCACCCTTACCCACTGAGCCATCTTGCCAGCCCTAAAACATTGTTTGTTTGTTTTTAATATGTATGAAAAATGCTCATCAATAAGCAACAACCTCCCCAGGAGACATAGAGAAGAGACAAATTCTTTAAAAAATAAACACTATTTGATAAGGTTCCTAGAACTAGAAAACCACACAGAGTTCCAGGACCCTCTCTGACCGCCATACTTCCTAAGCCTGTGAAGCGTCTCTGAGGAAAAGAGCCCGCCAAGTCATCTGTAGACCAGGAGGAGAAGGCGCACTGGAGACAGGAAGCCCAGGGCTTCACGCCACCTCCTTGTGCCTTCTGAAGCCTGTGTGCCGAGTGGCCACGCCTCTGCATGGCTTCCCTGAGGCAGGTACACAGGGAAGCACAGAGAGGCTGTCCAGTGTGTCCTTGACTGTGCCATTTGAAACCAAGACTCGGCCTCTGTCCCCGTGGCAGGGGCAGCCAGGCTTCATGCTCAGCTCTAGAAAGAAGGTAAGCTGTTTCACTCGGAAGAGGGCTTAAGGTCATTGAAGTCAACGCTGTTTTTGTTCTGCCTCGGCAGGTGGCCAGTCGGGAGCTCAACATCCCACAGTCATACGTGCACCTGTCCCAAACCAGCACTGTCACCGTGCCCAACGCTCTCTTCACCGCCGGCTCCTTGGGGACGGACGTCAATGGGAAGGCCGTACAGGTGACTTTTTTTCTTTGTGGTTGAAGGGCCCTGCTGCCCTTGTTCTTTAATGGAGGATGTGACAGAGGTGACAAGTTCTAGTCCACGCAGCAAATTCTGGCAGAGCCGAGGCTCCGTGCCCGGGTTTCTGAGGCAGTTTGGTGCTTCCCGGCATGGACTGTCGATCATAACCCGTGTTCGGTTGCAGCGACCTCCTTTTGTGTTGCATCAGAACACACCAGAGCTATGCGGGGAAGGCCCATTTTGGGCTTCACGGAGAGTTTGGGCCGAAAAGCTAATCTCTTCAGGAACCCATTTCCTTTCCTGGAAAACTGAGGCTGCGGATGCCACCTCCATCAGAGAATTGTTAGTAAATTACAGCTGTCACCTCCTCCCTTTCTACCCCCAAACTCTAGAAAAGCACCGGGGGGCTATTAGACTCCCACAAAGACCATCTCTACAAACTGGCCACACCTGGATGAAAAGGGAAGCTTCCACACCACCAAGTGGCTCTGTGTGTCATGGGAACCATGGTTTCCCAGGATATGCTCCTCGGGACAGGGGCTAGGCAAAGTACTGGGTGGAAAGGAAAAGCATGCATTCTCTGGTCACTGTGTTTGGAAAAGGTTTCGCTCCCCATCCGACTCAAAGAGGCCTGTGATGCCTGTCTGCACAGAGAGGTCCTGATAAGCCCCACAGTAAACATATCTACTTAGCATTGTCTGGCTGTTCTTCCTGAGGTTATTTAACCATAAAAGCATTTTAATTCATATCCTTCTTAACAGCTATGGGAACCAACACCCAAGGAAATGCCCTGGGAAATTCCAATTTTGCTAAGACCTGTAGGTTACTGCCTTCATTTTGCACATTACATTCAGATATAAAGGTAGGCGTTGTGTGGATATCATCAGGTCACCTTTAACACAAAATTAAGTTCTTCCTCTGAAGCCCAATACTACAGCCAAACTGTGCGACAGTCCTTCCATACTCCGTCTGCTTCCTCTGGCTTGGACAGAAATGTATCCAGCAGGGATGGAGGGTCCTCTGAGCAGGGAGGGCTGGCAGTTGCCCTTCCTGTCCTTCAGACCCTTGGCCATGCTTTGCTGAACTTCCCTTGTGGGTTATGAAGAGTTCCAGCTTCCCGTGGGTCTAGATTTTTGGCCAATCAATGACCGCATCAGATTTTCAAAGGAAGCCGGTCCCTGAGGCCAAGGTTAAGTTGGCTCCAGACTGTGAGTATATATAAGTTATTACCTGGCTGGTAGGGCAGAAAGGGTAAAGGTAATTTCAAGACCCTGGCACTCTTTTAAAATCCAAAATCTTTGGTATCAGAGTCAAGGCAATGACTATAAATAGAAAAAAGATGCCATATAGAAAAATCCTCATTCACTTTTAATTCAAAGCAACATTTGGCAGGTTAAGTAAATCAGCATATACTTAAAATACTAAAATTAAGAGCTAACTCCCAGTCAGACCCTCAACAGGTATATCTGTCTGTCTGTGTCTATGTCTGTGTGTGTGCATGTGTGTGTGTATGTGTGTGTGTGTGTGTGTGTACACCTATTGAGTTGTTTATAAATATAGAGGACTAGGGATAGCCAACTCAAACTTGGGCAGCGGCCAGAGTTGGTAGATGTGTTCCCTAATCTCTCAAGATACTGCTATAGCTTCATTAGCAAGGAGAGCATGGTGTTTGTGTCCAGGCTGGAAAGCAGAATACCAGAAGAGAAAGAACCACAAGCATCCAGTTGACCTCAACAACACTGACCCTACAGTAGAGCAAGCCAAGAATGGCTGGGATTAGGTAGTAATGATGCCTTTGGTATTTACTTACAATATCCAAGGCACAGAAAGAAGTCCAGACTGTGTGTTGGTCTCAGTGTAAATGCTGAATGAACAAAGCTTTTAGATTAAAGGGGAAAAGAAGGAGAAGATGACTATGACCAAGAGGAGGAGGAGAGGAAGAAGAGGAGGAAGAAGGAGAAAGAGAAGGAGGAGAAGAAAGGAAGGAGGAAGAGAAAGAAGAGGAAGGAGAAAGAGAAAGGAGGAGGAAAAGGAGGAGGAGGAGGAGGAAGAGGAGGAGGAGGAGAAGGAGGAGGAGAAGGAGGAGGAGAAGGAGGAGGAGGAGGAGGAGGAGGAGGAGGAGGAGGAGGAGGAGGAGGAGAAGAAGAAGAAGAAGAAGAAGAAGAAGAAGAAGAAGAAGAAGAAGAAGAAGAAGAAGAAGAAGAAGAAGAAGAAACGTGTTGATAAACTATTAAACATGACGAAGTAAAGATGTTGGCCAGGAAAGGGACCCACCCCACTGTGGCTTTGTCTTCCTGGTTTCATCTTTACCTGGGGTGGCCAACAATAAAACTGGAAAATAATTTAGCCACAGTTGCCATCCTTAGCATGGGCTCCCTCCCAGGAAAGGTCAGCATGACACAAGGTGACTTGAGGTCATGGGGAATGTGTTGCCCACACAAGCGTGACCCTCCATGACCCCAGACTGCTGTGCGAGCCTCACACCTGCAGCCTTGTTTGGTGTGGTGCTGGAGACCAGACTCGGGGCCTTGTGTATGCTAAGCAAGTTTTCTACCAGCTAAGCCACAGTCCACGCAACAGAAATATTTTTAAATTAAAATGAGCATATTTTGGGTCATCAAAATGACCACTCTGTGATGGAATGTTATCATGAGATCTCTCTGTCCACATTTAGGGCCAAAATGTACTTTGAGTCAAGATAATATGAAGAGTGTAAAGAACCAGGCGGTGGTGGCACACACCTTTAATCCCAGCACTGGGGAGGCAGAGGCAGGCAGTTATCTGTGAGTTCGAGACCAGTATGATCTACAGTTCTAGGACAGCCAGAGCTGTTACATGGAGAAACCCTGTCTCAAAACAAAAACAAAAACAAAAACCACTATGTATGATGGAGCTGGAGAGATGGCTCAGTGGTTAAGAGCACTGGTTGCTCCTCCATGGGACCCAAATTCAATTCGCAGTGCCCACATAGCAGCTCATAACCATCTTTAACTCCAGTAACAGGGGGCCCACAGCCCTCTCCTGGACACCAGGCATACATGTGGCACACAAACACAAATGCAGGCAAAATGCTCATGCACAGAAATAAAAATGCAGTATTTTACAATGCAAATGAACCAGTTATAGTGACTTACTTCTATAATCCTAGCAGCCCAGAGGCTGAGACAAAAGTATTGCCATTCATTCAATGCCAACCCGGGCTGCATATCAAGACACTGTCTCAAAAATAAAAAAAAAAAAAATGATAACAACTTCCAGATAAAGTAAAGAGCTAATATTAAAATACTTTCTAAGCCGGGGGTGATTACACAGCTCTTTATCCCAGCACTGGGGAGGCAGAGGCAGGCGGATCTCTATGAGTTCTAGGCCAGCCTAGTCTACATAGTAGGTTCCAGGCCCACTAAGGCTATATATAAGACATCGTCTCAAAAAAAAAGTTTTTTTTAAATAGATATATCTATTTAATTAGTATTATTAACTGGTATCCAGTTTTACATTTTCTCTTCTTCTTAACACAGACATTTTTATCTGATCTTGGCATTAAGAATCCCTATTGTAAAGCAAATTTAAACTTAGAAACCACTAGGAATAAAAAGGGATAGGTGGATGAATTTGACTTAATAAAAACATGAACCCAGGGGCTGAGACAGGACTCCCTGGCAAAGGGTACCGCTGCTCTTTCAGAGGACTGGAGTTCAGTCTAACACCTACATTGGGAGGCTCACAACCACCTGTAACTTCAGCTCCAGGGTATCTGTGATCTCTTCCGGCCTTGGTGGACACCCACACATATGTGTACATACACACACACATAAGTAAAAATAAAATAGTTTAAGAAAAACACAACTGTCTATACAGTAAGATACCATAAATAAAAATCATAATACATTAAAGAAAATATTCATGACATATATGAGACAAGAAAAAATAAAATAAGCCAGGCGTGGTAGCTCACATTTATAGACCCAGTACTCAGAGGCTGAGACAGGAGGATTGCCATGAGTTTAAGGCCAGCAGGGCTTTAGAGTGAGATCCTGGTCTCGAAAAAGAAAAAGAAAGGAAGGAAGGAAAGCAGGGAAAGAGTGGGGGGGCAGAAAGTAAGCAGGGAGAGAGGGGTGAGGGGGGACAGAGTGAGGAGAGAGGGAGGGGTGAGGGGGGACAGAGTGAGGAGAGAGGGAGGGGTGAGGGGGGACAGAGTGAGGAGAGAGGGAGGGGTGAGGGGGGACAGAGTGAGGAGAGAGGGAGGGGTGAGGGGGGACAGAGTGAGGAGAGAGGCGTAGATGGACTGCATGTGTCACTGATGTGTTCTTGCATGTTGAAAATGCAAGTGAGGAGCTCATGGCCATTTCAGTAAGAAGAGGGAAGAAAAGTGGCCTGTCCACTGGTGACTGGCAGAGTCAGCATGCCCAGCTCAGAAGTCCACCCTTCCTCACATTCCACACATTGTCTCTCCAATTACTGTGGCTCTTTTCAAGTTTATTAGTGTGTAGACTGATGTGCACTTTCATTCTTGTATTAGTGTGTAAACTGGTGTGCACTCTCATCATTGTATTAGTCTGTAGACTGGTGTGCACACTCCTTGTTTTGGTTGTGTAAATACACGCTAAAGAGTTTTAACTCTACTTAGTGCACATTTGAACAGCACTGCTGACCTCAAGTCAATGCCACAGGACTTTTTTTTCCTGAAGCAAGTCCACATGTTACTCACATTTAAGAAATCCTACAAGAGAGGAAAACAAGTCTATAAAACAGCCGCCATTAAAATCTACCCGAATCACTAACATTTTGCTGTTCTTTGTGCTTTTAATTTCTAATGTCACTCTAAACACTCACTTTTCAGAATGCCTGCCAAATTCTCCTGGAGCGTCTTCGTCCCATCATCAAGAAAAACCCTGAGGGAAAATGGAAGGAATGGGTGAGTGTTCTATTTACTAACCTAGCCAGGAAAGAGCAATGCCACACACACAGGTAAAAGTCCTCAATGTGTGCACTGGGGGGCAGCACCCATCCAAAGCTTGGTGTCTTCTTCTTAGCATCTTCTGCTTCTTCAGAACGGTAAGAGGGGTGTATGTTCAGAGAGCTGACTTCATTTCAGAGCCGGTATTTCAGAGTGCAAGAGCACCATGAGTTCTAAAGTACAACCCACCTGGGGCTGCACCCCTGCGCTGCAGGACTGGCTGTAGGGCAAGCCCTGTGCAGTGGAGAGTATAGCATTCTTAAGACCAAAAGACTGGAGACTTTAGAGATGGCCAGCGGTTAAGAGCATTGGCTGCTCTTACAGAGAACGTGAGTTCAGTTCCCAGCACCCACACGGCAGTTCACAACCATCTGTAACTCCAGTTCCAGAGGAACTGACTCCCTCTTCTGGCCTCTAGGGGTACTGCACACATGCAGTGCACATACATACAAGTAGACAAAAAGTAAATATTTTCAAGAACCAAAAGATTATTTTACTTTTAATAGTTGTATTGCAACCACCACCATCATCTCCTACAGCACTCTCCAGCACAGAAGCTTGCTGTGGGATGGTCTGTATGTCAAATGTGTGCTCTGATTGGTCAATAAATAAAACACTGATTGGCAGGAAGTATAGGCGGGACTAACAGAGAGGAAAAAAGAAAGAACAGGAAGGCAGAAGGAGACACTGCCAGCCACCACCAGGACAAGCAGCATGTAAAGATGCCGGTAAGCCACGAGCCACGTGGTGACAAGGTATAGATTTGTAGAAATGGGTTAATTTAAGCTATAAGAACAGTTAGCAAGAAGCCTGCCATGGCCATACAGTTTGTAAGCAATATAAGTCTCTGTGTTTACTTGGTTGGGTCTGAGCAGCTGTGGGACTGGCAGGTGACAAAGATTTGTCCTGACTGTGAGCCAGGCAGGAAAACTCCAGCTACAGAAGCTGACATGACGGTTCAGTAGACAATTGATCAAACCGACAGAATGAGAAGCAGAGCAATATACTACATACATGCATGCCTGTATTCACACCCTGTGTACATGTACATAAACACAGCCTAGTCACCTCACTAAAGTGAAGGACCAAGAATGTGGAAAGTCATAAAGTCGCTACATGGTGTGACCCAACACAGTGAGAGACCCAGAGGGCAGCCAGCAGCCACATCAAGCCCCGCCTCTGGGAAGAGTGCCCTGTATATTACACACAGGCTTAAATCTCCCAGGGAGTAGACAGGAATCACAGACCGTGGCACAAGCCAGAAGCAAGCCCAACATGGAAGGTGCTTTTATTACTTTCCACAAACTTCTATTTCTTTGAGACAAATCGTCCTTTCCAGGTTGCAAAGGCCTTCGAAGAATCCATCAGCCTCTCCGCCACCGGATACTTCAAGTACGTGGTGTTCTTACATGGCTTGTGTGGTACTTGGGCAGCAGTCGTGTGGCCGGTGTTAAGTCTGGGGTCACAGGATCCCTTCGGTGGGGGAGGAAGTGAGAGGGAAGAAGGAGAGAACAATTCAGAAGCTCCGGGCATGGTCGCCATTACCAGCCAAGAAGCTCTGTAGTTATGGAGCTCTGTCCTACACACACGTGGTCCAGCTCAGCACCACCTGCACACTGGACAGCAGGGTCGGATACCAGGCCATCCGTCACCGCCAAAGTCTGCTGGGGTCTGCTTCGAGCCCCGGCCATACAATCCCTCAAGGGAGAAAGGGAGCAGGTCTCCAACTCCAAGGCAGGGCCCGCAGCCCATCTGCCCTGCTGTCTCCAGGACTCCCACAGCCATGCCATGACCCACACCACTCTGCCTTCTCTTCTCAGAGGCTACCAGACAAACATGGACTGGGAGAAGGAGGAAGGCAATGCTTACCCGTACTATGTCTACAGCGCAGCCTGTTCGGAGGTCGAAGTTGACTGCCTGACGGGGGCTCACAAGGTAGAATGTTGCTTGCGTACCCCACCTTCGCAGGGTACGAACGCACACTGTCGTGTTTCCTGTACTGTAAGGAACAGCCAACTTGACCTGGCAGGGGACAGATAGATAATCTTTGTTGTTATAGATGGTTTTTTTAAAATCCCTTTTCAGTAAATAACATTGCCCGCTGTATATTTCCTCCCTTGCGAAGCTCCTGAGGACCGACATCTTCATGGATGCTGCCTTCAGCATAAACCCTGCCCTGGATATCGGGCAGGTATGTGACTCCGGGCCACACCCAAAGGGACTGCGTCAATTCCATTTGTAGGAAGATTGTGAGTTTGAGGTTAGCCTGGGCTACGTAGAAAACTGTATCTGAAAAGACAGAGAGAAAAAGACAGAGAAAGGAGGAAGGAAAAAGAAAGGGAAGGAAGGAGGAAGAGAGGAGGAGGAGGGAGGGAGGGAGGGAGGGAGGAAGGGAGGGAGGGAGAGAGGGGCCTCAGGGAGGTGCCAGTGTTCATGTGGAACTTGAAAGGTGAACAGGAGTTTTCCAGGTGGACACGTGAGGTAGGTCATGTGAGAACAGTCAGGAGAAAACACACGTACAGACTTGGAGATGAGAAGGATCATGTGACAGGATTTGGAACATGGACAAGGCAATGTGAGGGCCCAAAATACAAAGCCAGGCAAGATGGCAGCGGCAGCTTCTCGGGGACACTTGGTAAAAGCTTCCACAGAGCTTCTGAGAGTGGTTTCCTGTGACTCAGAGCTCCGCTTTCATCCCCACGAGGGTATCTGTTCAGCCAATACCATAGGCTTCTTACCCACAAAACTGTGCCCACAGATCGAGGGAGCGTTTATCCAGGGCATGGGACTCTACACCATAGAGGAGCTGAAATATTCCCCAGAAGGTGTGCTCTATTCTCGGGGTCCAGATGACTACAAAATCCCCACTGTCACCGAGATACCGGAAGAGTTCAACGTCACTCTGGTGCACTCTCAAAATCCCATCGCCATCTACTCATCTAAGGTAAGAGTGGACAACCTCTGTATTCGCTGGGAGAGAACAAGTCAGTGGGTCCTTAACAAAAAAAATACCACAACCCGGAGGCTTAAAGAGGTTTGTTTCCCTAAAGTCCCCAGTGAGATATTTGCAGACTTGGTTTCTTGGGTCCTACTTCCTTTGACTTACTGATCTGTGTCCTGCTGTCCCCTGTGTCCCTGTCATACTGGACAAGGGCCTAACAGAAGAGCCTCATCTTAATGTAAGCAATTCTTAAACAACCTTATCTCTAAATGCAGCCGGGGACTGAGAGGTTGGCCCGTCAACATGTCTAAAGAGAGACAGAATTCAACCCTTAATAGCCTCCTCCATCAAGAGATCATGAAACAGGCTATTCAATTTGCTTTTCCCTTTGACTTGTAAGTCCCCAAAGGCGGAGTGGTGATGCTCACAGACTCCAGAAACCCACGTAGAGTCTCCGCTCTGAACCATGAAACAAATTGGAATCCAGTGAGGCGTGTGGCGGAGTCTCTGGGCATCTCGTTCCGCTAGGCTGAGGTCACTGGCAGAGAGACTGACATTGTTTGCAAAGTCCAGCAAAACAGAGTTCTCTTGTCTCCAGCCTCTGCACCTGTCCTGCAGAATCTCCCCCACACACATACAACCACACCCTTTCCAAACCAGGGTGGGATTTCAGCTAGCTCCACCCTGGCTCTTTGCTCTAAGTGTCCGTGGTCACTTATTCTCGAGGTATTGGCTTCCTGCTTTCTAGAGCATATAGCCTTTAACTAGCCACTATCTCCAAGTCCGGGGCATCTGACACCCCCTCTTGCCTCCATAGACATCCTCATACAGGCGGCCTCTGTTCTGTCTCCAACACTGTAAAGGAAAAAATTAACTGAAAGACAGGTACCCTAGAAGGACATGGTCTTCAGGGCTCTACTTGGTAGGAAAACAAGTGTTTTTAGATGCCTGCTTTCCTAGGGCATGTTCACCAGGTATTCTTATCAGAACCCCACTCACAAATTACAATGGGGGCCTAGTCTCAGCAACTCAGATACACCCCTTTCTTGGGAATGATAAAGCCAGAAAAGTGTGCGCGCACGTGTGTGTGTGTGTGTTATGTGTGTGTGTTTGTGTGGTGTGTGTGTGTGTGTGTGTGTGTGTGTGTGTGTGTGTGTGTACTAAACCTAAAGAACCTTCCATTTCTAACTACCTTTTATGTTCTTCTCAGGGACTGGGTGAGGCTGGAATGTTCTTGGGATCCTCAGTTTTGTTTGCCATATATGATGCCGTGACCGCGGCCCGCAAGGAGCGTGGGCTGAGCGACACCTTCCCCATGAATAGCCCGGCAACACCTGAAGTGATTCGCATGAGCTGCACAGACCAGTTTACGGACATGGTAAGAGAAGTCCATACTGTCACCACCCCACGCGTGGACGTTAAGGTTCTGGATAGGGATAGGATAACCATGACGACATTGCCGGTCATGTCCGTCTTTTCCAATGAAAAGTCTCCATTTGCCTCCACTCGCCACTTCCCACGTGCCTCCAAACGTCTTCAGAGGCTGGCTTGTTTCTGACCCTAAAGAAATAGCACACTAATAGCAAAGGGACGTGGCAGATTGCTTCTTTAAATATTTGATCAAAATGCAATTGATATGGCCTTTTGATTACCTCATTTACAAGATCTCTGGCCTGCTCCATGTTGCAGAAAGTATCTGTTAAGCAAACTAATAAAAGTAAATTTAAATGAAATTATCAGGTTCCTAGGCACACTTTTCCATGCCTTCCTGCTACGCACTACACAAGACACTGTTCCATTGGCCAGCTGCAAAAATTACACCCAGAATGTCGCAGAAAGCATCTCTCCATGGCACTGCATCCTTCAGCCTGAGGGACTCATGGGTAGAGAATCCGACAGTGTGCTATGCTCCGGAGACTAGGGCAGCACATGGTTCTAGGTCATCCCAAGCATAAGAAGTTTATCGGGCTAAGAGCTTGGGTGTAGCTCAGTGGTCAGCATTCAAGAGACCCTGGATTCTATCCCTGACACCAAAACAAACAGAAAAGACAGGATCCGGGCCTGGTGACACATACCTGTAATCCCAGCACTTCAGAAGCTGAGGCAGGAAGATCACAAGTTCAAGGCCAACCTAAACTATGTAGAAATACCCTTTCTCAAAAAATACAAGCACATGTATGAGATGTGTCTTATGAAGAAGTCTGTGACTACACGGTTGAAGTAAATATGAAAATTATATAACTTTGATTCATTGATATCAACTTAGTTCTGTTTTCAAATGCCTTCAGATTATAACACTTTTCATGGAATAACACCTTGTTAATCTTCCGTGTTTTGATCTTTTTTAGATTCCCAGAGATGACCCTTCGACATTCACACCTTGGTCCATCCACGTGTCTTAATCTCATGCCTTTGAGGAAATACAGCTGATTCACTAGCCTCAAATCAGAGCAGCATACAAGTTGACTAGAATTTGTCAAGCATGATTTTACTAATTTTAGTTATTCTCTGTAATAAGGTTATTGTGTGATTACATTTTAGGGTGCAGATTTTCAACAAATAGTGTAATAAAACTTAGAATCCAATTCTGATTTAGTTTTCATCATCCTGGAAATTTGCATCATGGTACTTTTTAAACCTGGTGACGTTCCATTAACCTGGGGTGGCTTAGGAGGACCTCCCTGTGTTTTGTTCCAAACAGCTGTGTTCAAAACCCAACAAAACTGCCCAACCCAAAACTCTCTGGATTGGAGTCTCCCAAAACCAGGACCTGAAAAACCCCTTTTACAGCACCTGCCATTTCCTGTGGTATAAACACCATTACAAGGGCAAACTATAAGCCCTTGGGGAACCTGGATGTGCAGCTGGAGAGAGGAGCCCACTCGGGACTCCTGGGAGTGGCTGACTGGACTCCTGGGAGTGGCTGAGAGCTCTGTCTGCACTCAAGTCCCCACAGTGCAGACTCCTGCCTCCTGGATCTGCTCTGGTTTGAATACAGCTTCTTTCCAAAGGTGTGAGCTAGCAGCTTGGTCTCCGAGGTGGTGTTGTCAACTGTAAGAGGTGGAGTCTATCGAGAAGTGGTTAGTGAGGGCATGAAAGCTGGAATGGACTAGTTCCCAAAACTATGACAGAGAGGAGGGCCTCACCAAATGGGCAGTCATGTGACCTCGCCTCTAACCTATGAGCCTATAAACTCTTTTCTTGATGAAGTATCAAGCCTCTGGCATTTTGTTACCACAACAACACAAAACGATTGAAAGCACCATCAGAAGCTTCCAAATGACAACCCTCATCACCATGAACTATGTACGTGATAGAACATCCTCCTCGCCTAGATAACCACACTGAGCAGAGAGCATCAATCCAGGCCACTCTTGTACGGTTTTGATTTGGGATTGATGGCCAAGATGGCCAAGAGGTGAAATCAGAACTACTTCCTTTTACCACCAAAATAACACAAATCCACAAAATTCCTTTGCTTTTGGGCTCCTCTCTACCTATCTTACATTGCATCTTTTCCAAGGAAATGCACCCTAGGGAAGTGTAAAAGTGGAAATAAACAAACCAAATCTGTTGTCATGGATCTGTGTGGACATAAATGACTATAGTTGTGTGGTTAACATGTATGAGACCAGATTTTATTTTGTTTTTTTTGTTTTGTTTTGTTTTTGTTTTTTCGAGACAGGGTTTCTCTGTGTAGCTTTGCGTCTTTCCTGGAACTCGCTTTGGAGACCAGGCTGGCCTTGACTCACAGAGATCCGCCTGCCTCTGCCTCCCGAGTGCTGGGATTAAAGGCGTGCGCCACCACCGCCCGGCCTGAGACCAGATTTTAAAAGAACAGGCTGGGGGGCTGGAGAGGCGGCAAAGAGGGGAAAAGTGTTGCTGTGTGAGCATAAAAACCTGAGATCCTGGCACCCACAGAGAAAGCCAGCCAGGGCACCCCATCATGCCCCTGGAACCCCAGCACTAGGAAAGGTTTGGGGGCTTGTTGGCTGCCAGCCTAGCTCAAGGTTCAGTGAAGAAGGTCTGTCTTAAAGAAATAGGTGGAGAGGAATAGAGCAGGATACTCAGTACACTACCCTGGCCTCCATAAATGCACACACACACACACACACACACACACACACACACCAAAATAGGAAGCAGAGACCAGAGACCAGCAGGAGAAAGGCTCACCAGTTGCTGGGTCCTACTCTAAGGCATGGGTGCGTACATGTGCCTTTAAGTGTTTAATTTAATCTTTTAATTCCCCCAACAATCTACATTTCCTGGAACCTAGCCCACAAAGTGAATATGTCTAGACAGCAACAACAGTCTTGCTGCCTAACATACTTTGGTCATAGAACACAGAGGAAATTATGAAAACAGAGTGAAAGCCTCCCTAGTGGCTAGCCCTCAGAAGGGGCCGTGCAAGCTGGGGGGGGGCATGACGCTGGGGTTTGGGGGGGAAGGGGGGAGTCGTCATTCTCAGCTGTGGATCCTCAGAGCAACATAACTGACAGACCCCCCATGAGATGGGCGGTGGTGGCGCACACCTTTAATCTCAGCCCTCGGGAGGCAGAGCCAGGCGGATCTCTGTGAGTTCGAGGCCAGCCTGGTCTACAGAACAAGTTCCAGGACTACACAGAAAAACCCTGTCTCGGGGAGAGAGAGAGAGAGAGAGAGAGAGAGAGAGAGAGAGAGAGAGAGAGAGAGAGAGAGAGAGATTCTCTGTGTAGCCCTGGCTTTCCTGGAACTCACTGTGTAGACCAGGCTGGCCTCGAACTCATAGGGCTGCCTCCTGAGTGCTGGGATTAGAGGTGTGCGCCACCACCACCCGCATATTATATACTCTTAAAAACCCTGCACTTACCCATTTAGACTTGCTGTGGGATGTTCTGTATGTCCTGTGGGAGCCCTTCTTGGGTTCTTTGTGGCGTTACCCAGCAGGTCCGCATAGAGGATGATTAGGGCCATGGGCCTGAGTGCAGGTGTCTGAGATGGTCTGCACTTGGCTGTGCTGGGGGATGGTCTGTATGTCAAGTTGTTCTGATTGATCAATAAATAAAACCTGATCGGCTGTGGCTAGGCAGGAAGGATAGGCAGGACTAACAGAGAGGAGAAATAAAAGGACAGGAAGGCAGAAGGACTGACTGCCAGATGCCGCCATGACCAGTGTTTACTGTGTTTACTTGGTTGGGTCTGATCGGCTGTGGGACTGGCGGGTGACAAAGATTTGTCCTGACTGTGGGCAAGGCAGAAAACTCTAGCTACATAGACTTCTCTTCATTTTTCTTATCGAGGTTGTTTTTGTTAGATTGTACACACACACACACACACACACACACACACACACACACACACACACACACACACACACACACACGGTCACTCATTAGATGATGCTTTTACACCAGGAAGGATCTTCTTGCCTGTCTCAGAAAATGCACATTTGCTGCCCCCTAGTGGTAACCAAGATCTTGGTGTCAAGATGACTCTATTTCCTTCATGGAAAACCTACCTTGCTGGGGATGTGGCACAATCAGTAGAGTGGTTTCCTAGAAGCGTGAAGCCCTGGGTTCAATCCCTGCACCATGCATGAACTGAGCATGGTGGCAAGCATCTGTAATTCCCGCACTCAGGAGGGGAGGTAGGAGGATCAGGAGTTCAAAGTCATCCTCCCAACAGCGAGTTTGAGACCCACCTGGGAAATATGAAACCCTGTCAGAGAAAGGAGGAGAGACAGAGATAGAGACAGAGAGGGGCGAATTCCTAGAACCCTGTCTTTGGGGTTGAAAGTGGCCTCAGGTTTTGTATCTCCAACCCAGCCCGGAAATTTGGAACATCCAAATCTCTGGAGTCGAATCACTCCTGCTCAGAGGAAATAACAAAAGAATGACATTTCGATAAAACACAGCTGCATCTGAAGAACACGCAAAGCACGTTGGCATTCTTAGAGACATTCTTTTCCCACCAATAAATTGAATTTAACCAGTTTGTTGGTGAGATGTAAGTCCTAGTCTGGTAAGTACTTAATAACCACTTTTTAAAACAAGGGAGGGAGACAATGTTTCATTTGGGCTTGTAGGCGGTGAAAAGCATAATGGCTTTTGGTCATGTCCTGGGAGAGATGGTTGGGGGCCCTGGGGAGTCCCCTCCCCCTTCGCCTCTCAGAGGTTTCATGTGGACAGAGTCATGTTAGCTTGTAACTCGTTTAACCTGTGTCCCTAGAAGATCCGATCTCTCCTTTTCCTTTCATTAATTCACTGTCGGAGGCTGCTGGCTGCTTCAGTCAGTACCTATATACAATGTGACACTCTGTGATGCAGATTCACAACAGACCCCAGCAGAGGCGAGGGAAACAAAAGGAGGTCCAGGAGAAGCAGGGAGTGGTGCCTTTTAAAATCTAAAAGCTTCAGGAGAGCCAGAGCCAGCCTGGGACCAGGACTGAGGAACCTGGTGGTTGCATCTCACCTCAGCCCCTGGATTTATTCAGCTGGTTAGGATTCTACTCCAAGCCCCTCCTCAGAAGACATCTGTCCCCTCCCCTCCCCTTCCTCTCTTGGAGCTCTCCGTCAGGGGGATGAAGCCGCTGCCAGCTGGCAGCTAGTCGTGCCCCCCCCCTTTTATACAAGGCGTCTGAGTTAGGTTAACAGGTTTGCAGGAGACAGAAGTACACATGGAACAAAGGACCCGAGGTATGTGAGACCAAGGTGTCAGAGTAAGGCAGCCAAAGGAGCCGGCAAGAAGTTCCATGGTCTCAATCCAAGGGAGGGGAGTCCATGTCTTACTGACCACGACAACAAAGAGAGAGTGAATAGGGCTGTAACTGGGAACCCCCAAAGATGTCACCTGGATCCCATCTAACCTCCCCTTGACTCCTACCTAGATCGTTGGTGTGATAAGCTGCTTGAGGTGGGGGCAAGAACACATGGAAAAAAACGAGAGGAACGAGGATGGACACACACTCAGCGTGGAAGACATTGCTGCTTTGGGAGCATGTGGAGGAACCGGAGGGAGAGCACATCCCTGGTGGGACCTTGCCTCATGGCCCTACACCAGGGCCGCCAGAGGGTCTGCACCTTCCCTTTACACTGATGGAGCAGTCAGTTACTCACTCCAGAAACCAAATTGAAAAAAAAAATTGTATGGAGCATCACCCGGCTGGGACCCTTGGGATCCTGCACACGGATGCCTGCACACGGTCCAAGGTGGTGTCACTGCCTCCATTTTGGTCACGGACCTGAGTGCCCAGCCTCTTTCTAAGTCACTTTGCTCTCTTCCTCAAATGCAGAGGTCTCCTCGGCTTCAAGAGAGGGTGGCAGTGAGGGAAAGAAGGGGGACTCGTGGCACCCAGGAAAAGAAGAAAAGGAATTAAACAGTGTGGTTTACATCCTGCTCCATGGTCATCAGCCACAGACACGTGGAGGAAGTCCTGCTGCTGTCTCCAAGGGAGAGAGCCTGGGAGGGGCAGGTTCGAACCTTCTCCTTCTCCCAGGGAAGCAGAGGTTTACCGGTAAGGAGCAAGACAGAAAGATGGAGCCTGGAAACTAAATTCCCCCAGAAGAACCACAGCTGAGGAGAAACCACTCAGGGCCTGAGGAACCGGAGAAGCTGCCCCGAGGGGCAGATGGGCAACTGTGCTGTCCTCCACGGAGCACGTTTGAGCCTCCTTTGTAGTTACTGAATACGTTATGGAGAATCAAGGTTCTCTCTTAGGAGTTCTTAGCTTTATTGACAAAGAACTTGAAAAGAAATTTCGTTGGTTAGCGAGAGGCTCAATGGGGGAAAAGCACCTGCCACGTAGGCTGATAACCTGAGTTTGATCCCCCAGGACCCACATAATAGGAGAGAACTGGCTCCTGCAAGTTGCCTTTTGACCTACACACACACACACACACACACACACACACACACACACACACACACACACACAAACTAATGGATGTGGTTTTAAAAACAGATTCAGAAGGAAGTTTGAAGACCATTTTGTTAGCGTTTGAGGCAAAAACAAGAGGAAAGGAACACTGTAAATCCTGGCCGTGACGGGGAGATAGAGAAGGAGAAGAGGAAGAGAGAGAGTCTCTGTGGCTTTTGTGTTAGGGTCAGCAAAGGAATCTGCAAGCAGCTCCTCCCACCTAGAAAGGTGGGACCGGGGAGGGTCTCCAGAAATAACGGAAAGAGTGCCAGGGCAAGCATGCTTAGGGTTTGGCTAGTATTCAAAGTAGACATGGAAAGGAGAACAGGAAAGCTACACTTTCATTAGAACTTAAAAAACCTGTCAGGCTTTAGCAATGAAGATCTGTAATCAACCAATCCTGCCTTATCAGCCCATCTTTCTCCTATCCCAGCCTAAGGTGGGTCCCAAGTCTCTTACCCTGCTTTTCGTGGTCCCCACCACTGTGTGTCTTTGATCTAGGCAGGGACGTATTTAAGACACTTTGCTTTGCAGTCTGATCTACTAATCCTGGTCTACCACCTGAGCTGGTCTGTTCTCTAGAAGTATTGGCAGGGGAGGCATCAGTTTAATGTCCTTTTTATACTCAAGTTAAGAGGCTTTTCCTTCAACAACTCTTGCTGGGATTGGGTTCCATCTGTTTTGACCGATTCTCTCTCTAGCTATTGGGTCTGTAGTAGTACCCCAGGGCAGCACTGACTGACTAGAACAACAAATGTGTTCTCTCACAACTGGGGAAACTAGAAGTCTAAAATCAAGTTATCACCAGGGCCATGCTTCCCCTAAAGGCTCTGGGAACAATTCTTTCTGGCATCTCCCCAGCCATGGCAGTTGCCAACAACCCTGGCATTCTGTGTCTTGAACGCCCTTCATTCTGATCTCTGTCTCTTTCACAAGGCTACCTTCATTCCATGTACATTTCACTCCAAATCTTACTTCCCTAAATGGCACCAGTCACAGGACTTGGGGGATATTCTTCTCCATCTTCACTTGACTATATCTATGATGACCCAGTTCACAAATAAAATCACCTTGAGAACATAGTTGAAGTCATAACAACCCCTGCTTAATTTTTCTAATACATCAGCTCACTGGGCTCCCGCTCTTTTATTGAAATACCTTAAGAGGGCACTAGCCACAAGATTCAAAAGGCAAAGTGATCCTGATTCAATCCATCCCACCCACCCCCAGCACAACAGAAGCCCTCAGCAGGTGGAGGAGAACTCCCAGCCTTAAAGATCTGCCAGCTCCTCACACCCAGACTTCAGGGCAAGAAGGGATCAGTCCAACCTGTGGTACTCCCGACCTCCTACTCACACTAATCTCGAACTTTCCCTCCATGCCCCTAGGACCAAGGTTTTCTCCAGATTCAAAGTTTACGGGATGCTGATATGTGAGCATCCCCTGCCCCAGCTTCCCACAGACTCAGCAGCCACCTGCTTGAGCAGAGGTAGAAGTTCAAACAGGGGGAAGAAAGGAAGGGACCTCATAGTCATAAAGGTTGAGAACAAAAGGTCTTGGCCAGGACATTTAATGATCTACCTAAGATCTCAAGGTTCTAAAAGCATATACTACGTCTGTCTGTCTGTCTGTCTGTGTCCCATCTCTGGGTTTTACTTTCTACTTTCTGTTTGGGTTTTGTTATGGGCCATCTTGGGAATTGAGCCCAGAGCCTCAAGGATGGTGGGCAAGAACTCCACCACTACATCCCTAGCCCTACATTTGGGTTTTAAAGAGTTCAAAACACAAGAGCAAGATATGTTACTCCCCACCCCCAAATGGAAGATGAACTTCTTTTTTGGCTGACAGAGATGTGTGAGTTGGCCTTCTGTTACTATGACAGCGTACCTAAGAAAAACAACCAGGAGAAGGACAAGTTTGTCTTGACTCAGCTTCTGATGTTTCAATCATTTGACCTAGTTGTTTCCAGGCTGGTGGGGCAGGGCATCATGGGAGGGAAACGTGGTGTAGAATGCTGCTCACCTCAGGGTGGCCAGGAAGCAGAGAGCACAAAAGTAGGAAGGATTGGGGGGTAAAAGCAAGAGAGGAGAGGTAGAGGAGGGAGAGGCGAATACATAGGAGAGGAAGGGAGGGTGAGTGAGGAGGGGAGAGGAGAGGGGAGAGAGAGGGAGAGAGACTAGGGATAAGATAAAGATATACGCATCAGTCACGGCTCCATTGACCTTTCTCCAACTAGGTCACACTTCCTAATAACTTAACTATTTAAATTACCATTTAGCTATGAACTCATCGATGGTTAACCCTTTCAGGAAGTTAGTGCCCTTATGATCCAATCCCTTCAATAACACTACCTAACATAGAGGGGAACCAAGACAATTTCATTTATGTATACAGTGTATCTTGATCTTCTCTATCCCAACTTCCCTCTCTACTCCCTCTGCTGGGGCGGGGGCGGGGGGGGGGGGGGGGGGGACGGGACATGTCACAGTCAAACTATAACACAGGACTCTTTGATATAAATCACAGGACCTTTGTTAGTCATGGAGAAAAGGTTTCACTCACCAAATAGAACAATCCATTTTAAAATAAAGAAGTTTAAGTCTAGGGTGTAACTCAGTGGTAAAACACTTGCCTCATATGTAGGAGGTCCTGGATTCAGTCCTCAGCAGAACACACACACACACACACACACACACACACACACACACACACACACGCACACATGCACACATGCACACAGTGCACACACACATGCATGCTGTGCATATACACACATACACATATGCACACACACACACACATACACACACACACACACACACACACACACACACACGTGCACGCACACAGTGCACACACACATGCGTACAGTGCCCGCAGTGTTATGAGCTAGTAAGAAATACACGTTTGGCTCCTGTCCTAGTCCCTGACAGGAGCACTAGAGCCCCGGGCAGGAGAGCTAGGAGACTGTCCTGCTTCAGTGTTTGCCTTTCGGTTCTGTTTGCTGATAAAGAACTCTTGGGCCTGTGTGATTTCCTGAGAGGTAGGGGCATCTGACATCTAAACTCCCTGGGATTTCCTGCATGAGGGAAGCATCTTTCTCACTGATGAAGTGACTCTTGGTGGGCACTTGAATGGCCTCAGGATGGGAGCTGGTTGCCAGGGGAACCAACCACATGATGGGAGGATTGATACTTTAGCAAACACCAGTTGGGTCCTCAACCACATCTACCATGAGGTTCTAAAGACTGGGTCCAGATGACGGAACATGTGGAGGTATCTGGACGGTGGTTGGCTTGGAGAGAACTTAGCAGCTCTGTGTCCTTTCCCATGAGTGCCGCCCTGTGATGTCTTCACCCAGGGCTCACCGGTAACCTTTGACATATATAATATCCCATACAGTAAATGGGCAAACACAGTTGTGGTGGTTTGAAAGAAAATGGTCCCCAGCATTACTGGGAGGTGTGGCTGTGTTGGGGTGGGTGTGGACTTGTGTGTCACTGTGGGGGCGGGCTTTGAGGCCTCTTTTGCTCAAGTTTCACTCAGTTTGACCCACAGTCCACTTCCTGTTGCCTTTTGATCGAGATGTAGCCAGCACCATGTCTGCCTGCACACCACCATGCTCCCCACCATGATGATAATGGACTGAACCTCTGAACTGAAAGCCACTACCTCAATTCAATGTTTTCCTGTGTAAAGGTTGCTGTGGTCATGGTGTCCCTTCACAGAAACCCTAACTAAGACGACAGTAAAGCGCTTGCCTGAGTTTTGGGAGCCAAGGTAGCAAAATAATAGACCCAAAGGGTGGGGTCATGGAAACCCTGATTTTGGTCAGAAGTTCCAGAGACCCAATTTGTGGTTTGGGTCTGAAGTGGAGACAGTCTTGCAATATGAGTCCTCATCATGTGGAATGTGACCCTAAGTCAGGGTAGACTCAGAATCAAGGTGTTCCTAAAGGGTTGTCTCTTATTGATTATAGATCCTATCAGGTTGACAATTAATAATACCTCACACAATCAGAGAGTAAATCAAGTGGAGATGGATCTATTGACAATTCTCGATTGCTAGGAGGGTGTCATTTTGCTGTCTTCCCGATGCGTGTGCATCTAGGTCTTCCCACAACAAAATGAGACATCAGAACCCTGTCAAATGGTGTGAACGATGAGTTCCTATCACCCCACATCTCTGTGCTCAGTGTCTGGAGGGCTCATCTGTGCCTAGAAGGGAACTCAGTAACTCACCTGTTGACGCAACATTGAGGATGCAGTTGCCTACACCCAAAATAGGGTTGAGGTCAGAGGTTGGCAGTCTGCTGATAATATGACCACCTAAGGACTAAAAGAAATACTAATAAGCAACCCGGAGTTTTTGTTGTGAATTACACAGAGGAGGACATTTCTTTTCAGGATAATTCAGCCATTAGAATAAAACATGCCAGTATGGCTCCAAGTTTTTCTTGCAAATTCTGAAATGTTTAAAGCAATGACTTATCCTTTTATTTTAATTATTTACAAAAAAAAGGAAGAAGGAAAGAAAGAAAGAAAGAAAGAAAGAAAGAAAGAAAGAAAGAAAGAAAGAAAGGAAGGAAGGAAGGAAGGAAGGAAGGAAGGAAGGAAGGAAAGAAAGAAAGAAAGAAAGAAAGAAAGAAAGAAAGAAAGAAAGAAAGAAAGAAAGAAAGAAAGAAAGAAAGAAAGAAAGAAGACAGTGAAAACCACCTCAGTTAGGAGGGAGCTCAACCTGTGATTTATGCATGAGGTCACTATGCTGCAGTTAATGCATTGTAGCTTGCATGACGGCAGACAGGAAATGGTTAAACAAAGCCACACAGATTGCTTATAAGTATTGGTGGGAGGGTGGGGCTATGAGTGTGGGGGCCAGAGAAGTGTGTTTGGGGCGATGAAGTTGTTGAGACCTCGAGTGTTTGAAGGAGGGGACCCGCTAGCACCTGGAGACAAGCTGCATCTGCAGGGTGAAAAAAAAAAAAAAAAAAAAAGTCTCCTTCCAGCCAAGCCTTATGGATCCCTTCCTGGCTGGTAGCATAATGAGAGATTCTGGTGAGAGACACCACATGGGAAATGTGGCCTGGGGGTAGATCCCTGTGCTCTGAGCAATCTGCCTCCCAGGAAAAACCACTACTGATGGTTCCACCAGTAAGAACACACGTCAGGTGGTGAACCACAGATGGGATGACCAATAAGGACACTGCAGGCACTCCAAATCAGGCAAATCAGAACATTAACATTAGGAGATTAAGAATTAAGACATCCAAAACACAAATCCACTGTGGTAGTTTGGATGGACATGGCCCCATAGCTTCACAGGGAGTGGCACTGTTAGGAAGTGGGCCATGTTGGAGTAGGCGTGGCTTTGTTAGAGGAAGTGTGTCACTGGGGGTGGGCTTTGAGGTCTCAGAAGCTCATGCCAGGCCTAGTGGCTCGCTGTCTCTTCCTGCTGCCTGTGGATCCAGATGTAGAACTCTCAGCTACCTCTCCAGCACCATGTCTGCCTGCATGCTGCCATGCTTCCCGCCATGATGATAATGGACTGAACCTCTGAACTGTAAGCCAGCCCCAATTGAATGTTTTCCTTATAAGAGTTGCCGTGGTCATGGTGTCTCTTCCTAGCAATAAAATACTAACTAATACATTCACAGTCATCAGAGAAGATTTAGATTGGACTGAAGAAACAGTCTACTAGTTCTTTTACTGTTATGCTGGGTATCAAACCCAGGACCTTGCACACACTAAGTGGATATTCTATCACTGAGCTCTCCCTAGCTTTCATGTAGAGCGATTGAGGGCCATCAATGATAACTCTGCTCCACATTACTTACTTACTGTTGATGGTCATTCATGTGGCTACTGTATTTATAGTTAATATTTTAGTCTGCAAATTATAGAGGTAGTATGAAACCACAGAAGATGTTGAGCAGACTGTGTGGCTCTCATTCACATCTGTGACCAGGTTAATTGTTTTCAACAAACCCATCTTTATAAGGCAACTAGTCCAAAAACCTCTTTGGGGGCTTTTAAAGACAGAAGCTTCTGGATCGGACAGACAAATCCTCAACAGAAAATCACAGACAGTGTAAAATCATGGGTGAATGAACCAGGAGACGTCGTCCCTGCATTTAACCTGGCCATTTAAGTGGCTTACTCTGCAGGGGTCTGAAGTAGGTAACCACTCATTCAGCCACGTGGAAAACAGGTGGGTACAGCCAGAAACAGAAATAGTGACTAAGGCCATCTTTCCTTCTTAAAGAACCCCACCCAGAGGAAGGTGCAGAGAACCTACAGCCATGTTCCTGATCTGCTGCCCAGCCAGGGTCTTCAGATGCTTCAGGAGAGCACGGTACTTCTGTGTCCTCTCCTCAGGGAGCCTGGAGACCACATCTTCCAAGACGTCCTTTACCTGGGTCAGGCTGAGGCCAGCGCCCAGTGTCAGCCCTGAAAATGAGATGGCTTTGTTAATATTCTATAAGCTTGGAAATGATGGAGAGATGGAAAGATGGCCAGAGTTATGATGCTGCCTTTTTCACTCATGAGTATTCCCCATGTTCATTAGACAATCTTACAAATCCAAGGAGACACAAGAGCAAAAGCAGCACATGACCCCTGAAAAGCAACCAAAACCTTCAGGGCAGTTCACAGCTCTGCTATCAGGACATCCCTCACCTCTCTGCGGCCTCTCCTGCTCCTGCTCTGTCCCAGCATCAGGCACTATTTTCTGTCTTTGGTGTTTGTCCGTGAGGTCTTCACCTTCTCAACCTGATGCCGCCCATCTACCTTTGGTCTCAAGTTGCAGTTTGGTTGGACTGCCCTGTTACCTGCCTTTCTAACATTATGTGTCTCTCTTGGGCAGTACTGGTCATAGCTGAAACCTTTCATGTAGTTTGTGTGACGTCTGCCTTCACCACCTGATGATAAGCCTCATCACACAGGGTGAAGACCTGCTGTAGACCACTGTATCTCCGATGCCTTGCATAACCCTTGTTTTCCTGGTTTGCTTCAAACCCTTCCCATCTAAAAGTTGAACTGGAATTCCATTCCTTTGCCAACGTGCTCCCTCTAATTTTTTTCTCACATTTTGTGTGTGTGTGTGTGTGTGTGTGTGTGTGTGTGTGTGTGTGTGTGTGTGTGTGTGCATCTGTGCTGGCATATGTGTGCAACATGCATTCATGTAGAGGCCCAGGGTGGATTTTAGGAATGTCTTCTGTCAGTCTTCCTCCTTATTCATTGAGGCAGGGTCTCTCAATCAAACTCAGAGCTTGCTAATGTAGATAGTCCTGGAAGCCACCTTGCTCTGGGGCTTGTCTGTCTCTGCCTTCCAAGGCTGGAATGACAGGCAGCCCATCACACCCACTCAGCATTTATGTTCCTGGGAATCCAAACTCTGGTCCTCAGGCTTGTGTGGCAAGTGCCTCAACCACTGAGCTGTCTCCCCAGCCCTGTTCTTCTCATTTCTATTATTTACTACTAAACCTGTATCTGTTTTTATGTGACCAGGGTTCTAATCATTCCCTAGTTGAACCATTATCCTGAGAGACACTATGAATAAATTCTGACCTGCTTCATTCATTAACTGTTTCTAAGCACCTACTGTGTGCAACACCTTGGACAAAGAATACAGATAAGGTCTCCTCTTAAGTCAGTGCTCAATAGGGAAAGAGATAACTAGGCAAATCATAAGTAATGTAATATCAGCTATGATAAGTGATAAAGGAAGATGTGGAAAGAGGTGTTCGTAAGCACCTCCTGGTGGCGCTTCTGGTGCTTGTGAAGTGTTACCTACCAGCAGCCATGCTCAGAAAATCTCGTCAGGAAACCAGAAATGTGCATCTGGTGCATCTCTGCTTTGTACATTACATCGTGCTTCACTCTGTGTCGGAGTCACCCACTTTCCATAGGAAAAAACTGTAATTTGTAACTGCTTACATGTCTAAGAATGCAAGTGTTTTAGGGTCGGTTTTATCAGCACACACTCAGCAGGGGGAGCTCGTGATTTAGTTTTGGAAAGCTGAATAAAAGGGCTGTGGCAAGAATAACCTGCAGGAAGTTGGGTATGGCCGAACAAAGCTTGCATGCCTCATGGTGTGAATGGGTGTGGCTGGCGCTTCATCTCAGGGCAGAATACCGGTTAGTAAGGTATTGTTTTGTTTGTCCAACAGGTTAACTGAGAACAAACAGCCCAGCTCAAGAGACCAAAGATTCATCTAGAAAGACAGTATTTGTTCACCTAAGCCACCTCTCGACTCTTCTCCGTGGCTTTTCGTCCCTCATTGACCTCAGGATGCCAACTTACTTGACCTCTCTTTACTGGGCTGTGACTCATCATTGACTAAACAGAGATCTCTGCCATCGG
Source organism: Peromyscus maniculatus bairdii (assembly GCF_049852395.1). Lineage (NCBI taxonomy): Eukaryota > Metazoa > Chordata > Mammalia > Rodentia > Cricetidae > Peromyscus > Peromyscus maniculatus. Next base: position 55,969,965 of record NC_134864.1, on the reverse strand, counting down.
AGATTACAAAGCACGGACTTATTTACAACTCAGTGGATGTTGAAAGAGCGCTTACTCCATGAGGATCTGTTCATTGGCAAGATGAAGACCGAGAGAAATAATTAAGTCCTCAGAGTCAGAGCTGTGATGTGACTGAGCGGCACTGAAGCCCTCAGTGAAGACAGCAACCCTGACAGACTTGTGTGTGTATGCCTCTGTGTGTGGTCTGCAGTTTCCCAGTTGCTCTGAGGACAAGGCCTGCTGGGAACACATGGGTTAGGTAGGAGTTTCCTCAGCACAGCACATGCTTTCCTGCACAAGATGAAAAGCAGCGTGTGTGTGTGTGTGTGTGTGTGTGTGTGTGTGTGTGAGAGAGAGAGAGAGAGAGAGAGAGAGAGAGAGAGAGAGAGAGAGAGAGAGAGAGCGCTACTTTGCAGCCCAGGAGGCTGTCGTGGAATTCACTATATAGCCCAGCCTGGCCTCAAGTTCATGGAAACACTCCCACTTCAGTCTCTCAGATGCTGAAATTACAGACATGAGCTACCAAGCCTGGCTCAAAAAGCAACATTAAGAAAAAAAATCCTTTCTCTCCTTAAACATATTTGTTAATAGAAAACACACAAGGTGTGGAGAAGAACACGGACACGTGTGTTCTCAATCGTGAGAGCACTTCAATGTTTACTTACTTTTGTATTTTTCCTTCCTTAAAATAAATCCCAGACTCTCTTTAATTAAAGTTTAAAAAGCACCCAAACTGTCATGATCCTAAAATAGCACCATTTTGAAAGCGTCTCTTAGCTGTGGAAGAAGATTCCACCGACAATAAAAGGAACTCTAAATGATGAGGGGCACAGTCATTAGATCCTCCTCTGATGATTTCCTGACACATCTGCTGATTGTGTCTTTGACACCTAGGGAAGAAACCACGTCTTCCTCGGGAGACTTGATTTGCCGGCTCACAGCTCTGCGTCTGGCATCAGGGGAGAAACCAAATAACTTGAAAACTAATTAAAAAAGGAATGTTTAGAAGTGGCTTTATTCTGCTTGTGCTTCTCACAGAGTCAAATTCGATGTTGTGAGAGAGTCGCATCGAGCCTTGCTGGATAGCTGTGCGGCTTTCACTGGAACCGGTTCTGCTTCGATGGAGAAAGACCAGCTGAGGGCTGCCTGGAAAAATGCTGTGCGCTACCTACCAGAGACCAGGTAACTATTTCCTCAGCTACCAGAGAGAAGAAAACAGGGAGGAGTCTCTTTGGGGAGCTGGGACCTTAGAAGTAGCAAAGTGGAGCCAGGCAGTGGTGACATACACCTTTAATCCCAGCACTCGGGAGGCAGAGGCAGGCAGAGCTCTGTGAGTTCGAGGCCAGCCTGGGCTACCAAGTGAGTTCCAGGACAGCCAGGGCTGCACAGGGAAACTCTGTCTCAAAAACATTATTTGAGGCCCAGTTCTCTGCATAAAAAGTTGAATCTCTAGACAAGATGTGTAAACTTTTTTTTCAGGATTTTCTAAATTTAGAAGATGTTCTGTACAAAGGATCAGTCGTGGTTGGGCACTGTAGTGCCAAGTGTGATTTCCTCCCATCTCATGAGCCTGTGACCTCCTTAGTGTCAAGTCAAACAACCTTTGCCTTCTCCAGCCAAGCCACCGGCCACACACGGACTTTGTTAGAACAGATGAGAACATACCTTCCTTTGTATTGGTCACGATGTGTAATTCCAAGACCCTGGCAGGAGAGATGATAATTGGGTAGGAAACTTCTTTGAACTTCATATCAAGCCCTAAAAGGGAGAAGAATGATCATAACTGGGAATAAAACCGTGCATGCTGGGCCTGGTGACGCATGCCTGTAATCCTGGAGGCTCAGGAGGCAGGGAACCCAGCGAGCCTCTGCACCAAAGTTTTAAAGGGTGAAGTCGGCTGAGGATATTGCTTAGTAGTAGAGCACTTGTCTAACCTGGTGATCCCTCGGGTACCTTCCCCAGTGTGAGGAGGAGGAAGAGGGAAAGGAGAGAAGGAAGAGGAGGAATAAGAGGAGGAAGAGGAAAAGAGGGAAGGAGAGGAGGAAGAGGAAGATAAAGAAGAGGAGGAGGGGGAGGAAAAGGAGAAAGAGGAAGAGAAGGAAGAGGAGGAGGGGAGGAGGAAGAAGAGGAAGAGGAGGGGAAGGAACACACCAGCTAGATTTCATTTAATTTCACTTGGTAAATAAAACTCTGACCTAGAACTCATTAAAATGAAATAAAAATCATGGCAAAGGAAGCCTGTTTCCCTTCTCAGTGGTTTCTCCTTTCTTGGGCTGAGACTGATCACCTATAGATTTCATCCTCTGAAACTCAGGAAGAGAAAGATCTGTTTTACTATTTGTTGGTGCCAGAAGAAACAAAACCTTAACATCTCCCTGTTCCCTGCAATCTAATCACACTCTGTAGCTGGAATGAGAGGCTGATGTGCCTCGTAGCAAGCCGGCCATCAGCTGGGCCAGAGAAGGAAGCCTGTCGCCAGATGAGAGTCTGCTTGGTGACCCAGTGCCACAGCTCTCTCCTCCTGCAGCAGTTTGGGTCTCAACAGAGCAGGGGGATCTGCTTCTCTGCTACCCACCGAGAGAGGTGTTGCCCATCATGAGTGGAGCGCTGGGGTACTTCATTTTCAGGTCCAGGAGGTCTTTTAAGGTTCCTGGGGCAATCCAGGTAGTCCTCTCCCCACAAAAAGTCAGAGCTCTCTTTTGGGGATCCTCTGCCATTCTCTGCAGTATTTAAATTCAGACAATGATGATGTTAGTGACAGAGCACACATAGACGTCTTCACAGCTCGCAACTGAACAGGCAGGAACTGAGGATCACAAAACAAAGGCAGGTATTTTTCGTCTAAATTCATAACTAAATTAATTCCTTTGAATATTTTTCTCATCTCTTACAGCTTAAAAAATGAAGTAGACTTTAATGAAGTCTTAACATAAACAAACAAGACTCTTACATACACAATCTTATGTCAATTTCCCAACCAAAGAAATGACTGTAAACCAAACTATCGATGACGACAGACTGTCACCAGAGACTTAAGCACATATGGGCTGAGGGCTACATGACATTACCAGGCAGAGAAACATGATGAATGTACCGGGAGACAGGAGACGCAGGTTCTAATCCCAGCCTGGCTACTGAGTACCCAGATCAATTTAGGAAAACTCTGGATCCTCTCTCTCTATGTCTGGCTTGATGTGTGTGAAAACTAAGGATGATGTATGAATGTCATTGGGCTCTCAGTGGTCACTGAAATACGGGGTAAAGCTGTTTTGCTGAACAACAAAAAGCAACGCCCCCCAACCACAACAAACCAGTGAAAACAGAAAACATCCAGCTATTGAAGCCAGTGGGACCTTCCATTGATGTTTATGGCTTCCTAAGCAAGACGGAGAGCTTCAACGCTACCGGTGGGTTTTTCTCAGTTGTTAACAGCAGAATTTCCTTAGGTTTTCCTGCCATCAATTTCTCTAAAACAAATGGCTGTGATAGGTAGTAATACATTAACGTGAACGAGCGTGAGATAAATATTCATGAGGATAATTTCATGCTTAGTCAAGCAGACTTTTAATTTTGGTTTCCTTCCCTTCTCTCCTCTTGTGGACTTCCTGTGCCCTCTGTTTTGATTTGATACAGGAATCATTTAATATGCTCATATTTTCTGCCTAAAATAATTTCTACCCTACTAAGTCAAATCACATTTGGCATTATTTTACAGTGTGCAGGAAAGAAAGCACAAGTATGCTAACGACTCATATAGCTTTACCAAAGGAAAAAATACAACAAGGAGCCAATCAGAGACATAGCCTGGTCAAGGTGACATGGATTGTTACCGTGAAGAGGATGTGAACTCCAGAGCACCAGGCTCCTTGCCTGGTGCCCTCTGAAACCAAAGTTGTGGGCATTTAGAAGAAGCATGGTTTCAACAGTCTCTGCCAGTTAATATTAAACAAGGCAACCATTTCTCAAGCAGGAATCGAATTGCTTAATTTGATTCAAATGAACTTTGATGATATCCTGGCAAACAAATTTTATGAAAACATGCTTGCTCTTTGCCGGAGCATCCATGGGGAAGGTCTTTTGGTATAATTTCCATGTTTTAATGGGTCATCTCACTGAATCATTTTGTCGTACAGGAATCCTGGCAGAAGGCTGCTGGAAACAAGCTGTCACTAAAGGCGGACTGGTTAAGTGAAAACTTCTTTATCACTGTAAATGTTGCATTCAGCTAAGTGTCTACGTATTGAGTGGGGAAGGATGATGGACAGGAGAGTTCCTGGGCATGTGGGAAAACTCTGATTACTGAAATGTGTCATATGCTCTCAGGTGAAGCCAGCACTTCTCAAAGTAGAGTCCAATCACTTCTGGCAGTCCCCACAGAACACACTTTAGGGGTTCCAAAGTCAAAACTGTTTTATAGTGAAGAACAATGTATACGATTTGCTTTCTTCCTCCCATTGTCTGGGGAGTGTATGCCTGGGTGTAAAACTGCTCCGTGCTGTGTGTCCTCACACCTATCTGCAGCTGTATGCGAACCCAGCTGCTTTCTCTTAAGCCAGAGTTAGAGAGGTGTAGAACAATCTGGAAACAATGCCACTCTTGTTGCTGAATTTGGTTCCCAGCACCCACACAGCAGTGAACCATCCATAATTCCAGTTCCAGAATATCTGACGCCCTCTTCTGGCTTCCATGGGCATTGCACACATGTGGTGTGCAGATACTACATTTAAGCAAAACACCCAGACACATAAATAAATATTTTAAAACGTTTGCTCTGGCTACTTATAAAGAAATGAACTGAATAATTAAAATATTTCCACTTGAATTTCACACACTGCATCTGCCAATAGCTATAACCCACATAACAAAAATGTGCTGGGTTGTCACTCTTAAAGATGTATGTGGCACTGAAACCAAGCCAAACCAACCCGCCCCCCCAAAAAAAAAACCCCACAAAAAACAAAAAACAAAAAAACAAACAAACAAAAGGCCAAGAACTGTGTAGAGTGCCGGTACTCGGCCATTCTCTTGCACACAAGGCAGCAGAGACAAGCGCCCCATTGCAGGAGAATAAATATCCCCTGGGGGAAGGGAGGGGACACTGCCCACATCAGCAGGACTGTCCTCAGGAAGAGGCAGTTTGTCCTTTCCACATCCGGGGTGTCCAGCCTGGGGCCGGATACTTGGGGCTCTCCTAATAGAAGCTTGAGAAACAGAAAATAGAAAGGAGTCCACAGGATGCCTAGAGAAGTGATTGGACAATGTAAGGGAGGCAGCTCAGAGCCTTGTACCGGTGTGGAGACGATGGTTACTCAAGCAGGGGCCCGGATCTGCCCTTGCCTAGTCTTAGCCTGAATTTCCTATGGATCTTTAAGGGTATTGGGTACCAGAATGCATTTGCCCTGGACATGGAGTATGAGAAAAGATCAGAGACAAGATGGAGCCTGTCCACAGGCAAAAATAAATTTAAAAAAAAAATGCGTTCGTGACTCTGGAGGGCCACACAATGCAAAGTCACCCAGAGGAGCAAATATGGGCGGAGACGCCGGTGGGGAGGAGCTGATGGTGGGACTGTTCATTCTCTCACGAGCACCATCAAGTAAGGCAGGGGGAGAACAAACCATTAGCTCAGGTGGGAATATCAGCTCCTGAGTTGGATCCAAAGGCTGAAATTCTTCTTTTTCATACAATTTGGTGTAAATCTGAAGAAGGGAAAAAAAGTTTTAGTCTTTGTGGCAAAGGTTGGTACCTGGTTCTCGGCAGCCATGTAGTGACTATCGTTTGTTTGAAAAGCCTGGACTGGGGACTAGGACATAAGGACAGTGGCCAGAGGGCGGAGGAGGGCAGGGGAGGGCAGAGAAGGGCAGAGAAGGGGAGGGGAGGGCAGGGGCTTTCAGGTTGTGCCTTGCCCTAAGTTGACTCCATTGTGAGTGCAAGCACAGAGACAGGATGACACTGTATCTTGTGTGTGCAAGCAGACACCACCCCCTGCCCAGCAATAAACCAGGGGACATGGTGTGCCAGCTTATTCAGGCAAGACAAGATGCCCGCTGGGGAAGATTGGGAGCGTGTGACAAATTAAAACCACATCAGCAAAGCCAGGCCCGAGAATTCATCAAACACTCTAGACCAGCAAAGAGCATAACCCCTCACCTGGGTCACCTGAAATGAAGGCTCTGTCGTGGCCATTGAGGGCCTCCCTGACCTGGCCACCCCATGTGTGTGCAACAAGACACCCGACAGGCAGAGGGATCCTGATGGTCCCCTGAGTTCCAGCTCATTATCGTGCCCACTGCCTGACTGGCCCTCTCCTGGGGGCGCCAAATTTGGCACCAGTCCCTCTGCCTGGCCTCGGCTTGCCTTGAGCCCGGCTTGGCTCTGCCTCCAGATGCTCTCTCATGGGGTTCTTAATAACTCCCCTGCAACGGCTCTTTGCATCTGTATTAGCTGCGGTCTTCAATAAGCCAACTCCCCAAGTCTGTAGCCCCTCCTCCATTAACCCCTTTGTGGCTGTTCTATAACACACATAATCTTACTGCGCGTGCAGTGTGTGATTTGAGAGTTGACATGACTACTTGAGATCGGAATAAAAGTATCTGCTATTGCTAGGATCACGCCACCAAGAGAAAAGGGATTCCCTGTCAAGTCACAGCGGTCGGAGCTGACACCGTGCAGTGTGCCCTGATTTATATATCTTACCGGTATGGGAAACAACAAACGCAGCTTCAAGAAGTCCATCCCCATCTGCCCGCAGGCTACTGGCCACTGAGTCCCCAGTCTGGCCCTCTCTCACCAAGTCCCTCCCACAGGGTGCAAGGAGATCCCAGAGTTAGGGAACATTCCACCCGCAGCCAGAACCCCACTGCCTGCTAGCCATAGGCTTTTGGCACCATGACCTCAGGGTTCTTCCACCCAGAAGCCCCCAGTCCACTTCCCAGGACCCCTGTAGGCTTCTCCGCTCCACGCCCCTCCTCACTGAGAGATGCCTGAGCGGGGGCTGAGGGAAGAGACTGGGAGTGGGTGAGACTGGGACACACGAGCTGGGTGTTCGGTCTGTGATGCCAGCCGTGTGGGACAGCGCTGGGCACAGAGAGATGAGGACTGGGCTCGTCTCCTTAATGTTTCTGCTTTGGGCCTGCAGATACGGGTGACGGGCCTGACCCCCTGTCACTTCACGCAGGGATATTTGGTGGCTGTGGGCTAAAGAGCCTACGCTATTCTTACAAATGTCTTCCTCTCCTTTCTCTCTAGACTAGAAACCAAGTGAACTTGACTTTAGAGGAAGTGGTGTTTTTAATGTAACTACTATAATGTCCACAGGAATCTCACTTTGTTTAAACATGTTTGTGTGTGTGCAATTATAATAAAATCATGTTGAACTGCTGAAAAGTCTACAGAAATAAAACAGCTTCGTAATAGCATGGTGTAGATGTAACCACTCCTGTCATTATGTCTATTTTTTCCATTCCTAATCTCACTTTGCATATATGTATTTATATTGCATATACTGGTAATAGTTAATGGTGCCAAATTCTCAAATCTCAAATTGCTTCACTTTAGATAAGTCATTTTTATGTTTAAATTCTTTAAAGGTTACAGAAGAAGATTCCAGGTTAGTGTAAGTTCCAATTAAGCAGCTATGTCAAGACAGTCTTAAGTGATCCCCTGTTGCTAGACATTCAGGTTAGCACCAACCCTTATTACACATAACCCTGAGGTGCACATCTTTTTTCATAGTAAATATGTGACTTATTTTTAATTATTTTCCTGGAGTGGATTTCTGGCAATGAAATTGCTCAGTCAGAAAGTATAAAAGCAAAATCTAATGCCCTCGACTCACAAATTCCATTGCTTGCCACAACTGGCTGAAAGGGAGATTCTGGACCTCAGTCATTAGGAAAATCAGACATTTAATATACAACTGCTGTGTGGCGTTCAACCTGGGCCTTTATGAGCAAATGTGCTCTATTCCAAACTTCCTTCAGTGGTCACCCGGTTACACTGAAGAAGCCACTGAGCTGGCTTTGAGCCAGGTCCTGTCTTCCCAAAGCCAGCTTCCCACGCTGGGGCCATCTTTACTATTCACCACAGCCCTGTTCGGAAGACTCCTTTCTTTCGGGTGGACTCCTGCTGGCGGTGACCAGAGGCCAATGAACAGAAAGGGTGGAAAGGCCAGAAGTAAGACACTTGTTTAGGGAGCCTCTGCTCTTTCCCAGCACGCAAAACCCTGTAACTCGTGTGGGCAGGATGCACTGAGGGCAAATAGAAGAAGATGGAGGGACTCGAGGGAAGGAGAGGGAGACTCACACTGGTTTTCTTCGCCGGCTCATTTTCTTCTTCATCCAAGCAACATTTCCCGTTCCCGTTCATCCGGCAGCAAGATGAACTCTGTAGAAGACAACATTAATGGTTAAATCAGAGAGTCATAGAGTTGTATGAATCCAGGGGTAAGAATGATTATGATGATGATGGGATGGGATGCTTACAATGTGTGTCCCTCCAGAACGCATACTGAAACTTAAGAGCCATTGTGATCGTGTTAGAAGGAGTTTCCACTCAAGAATGGACTAATGCCACTACAGCCAGAGAAGATTTCTATTTAAAGGACAGTCTAGAACCCCTAGCAGCCAGCCACTGGAAAGACTTCTTACCTCTAGGAATCCTCAGACTGAAAGGGCCTAGCGCCTGTCTCCACCCCGCCTTATCACTTCCTCTCTCTGCTTCACCATATCACTTCCTGTTTCCTCCTCCCAAGTACTGGGATTAAAGATATGTGCCTCCCAAGTACAGGGATCAAAGGCATGAGATCCCAAGTGCTGGGATTAAAGGTGTGTGCCACCACCGCCTGGCCTCTAGTGGCTAGCTCTGCTCTCTGATCTCCAGGCAGCTTTATTTGTTAGAGCACAAACAAAATATCACATTTGGCTCTCTTTTACCCTCAAATCTCTTCCACGATTGCAGTGTCTTCTGCCAAGTTATAACACAGCAAGAGAGTCCTTGCTCCATGGAACCCCCTGATCTTGACTGTATGAGCTTCTAGAACTGTGACCAATGGATTTCTGGTCATTAGAATTGATCCAGTGTGTGGTATTCTGGTCCAGGAATATAAAATGGACTCAGACACAGAGGTGGTGGAAGTGGTAAACTGTGTAGGTTGTGGTCTAGGTTTGGTTGAGCTAACAGTCTGTGCTCCACATGACGTTTTGTGTTTTGTGGACATGTTATGTTTTAATTCTTTTAATCACGATTCCACTTCACAGACAAGAAAACAAGGGCTTAGGAAAGTTATGTGATTTATCAAATTGTGTAGCTAGAGAATTGTGGAATCAGGATTTGAGGCTATGCATTCTGATATGAAGTTAGTTTACGCTTGTTCAGCATAACTTTATGTTCTAATTATTAATAGTAACTGCAATTTCCCCATTGTCTCTCCTAGTCTAGGCTTATGCCCATTGCTCACCATGTATTAAAACCTTTAGTTTTCAATGAACCTCTCCTGAGAGAAGGTGGGGGGCAGGTTGTCCAAGGGAGGAGTGGAAGACATGGAGGACCTGGAGCTTCTGAAATCAGAGCAACATTCTCTGGGTTGTCACGAAGATGCAGGGATCACTGACAACTCCTTCCTTTTGCTGAACCTCTGGCCACTCCTGAAGAGCCTTAGGATGGAGCCAATTGGCAGAAAGATCCTGTTATTAATGGGTTTTAATTTGCAGCCCACCAATCTGGCTCAGTGAGTGGACCAGCCTGGGGGTTAATGGGGCTGGAGATTGAGTGCTTTAAAAACGTTTTATTTATTTATTTTTGAGATGAGACAAGGTCTTACTTTGCAGCTCACACCATCCCTGAACTCGCTATGTAGCCCAGACTGGTCTTGAATTTGCAATTATTCTGTCTTAGTCTACCTCCTGGGTGCTGGAATTGCAGATGTGTGCAACCATACAGTTACAAGAACGTCTGGGGCTGTGAGGTGGCTCAGTGTGTAAAGTGCTTTCTGAGTTCAAAACCCTGGAACTTGGGTAAGAGTAGAAAGAGAGAACCAAGGCCGGATGGCGGTGCCTTTAATCCCGGCACTCGGGAGGTAGAACCAGGTGGATCTCTGTGAGTTCGAGGCCAGCCTGGTCTACAGAGCGAGATCCAGGACAGGCACCAAAACAACACAGAGAAACCCTGTTTTGAAAAAACAAACAAACAAACAAACAAACAAAAAAATAGAGAGAGAACCAACTTAACAAGTTGCTCTCTGACCTCCACATACATGTATTCACACCCTGTATAAATTTAAAACATACAAAAAAAACATTTGAACCAGAGAATTTATGAGCCTTTGGGTTGATGAAGCACCCCATGCTAGGAACATGGTAGACCTCAAATCCATTGACTGGATGTCCTTTCTAGATGTTCTCTGCTGTACCAGTTCATCTAGCTATTCACCTGTTCCCTTTATAACAGATTTTAAAGCAACCCAGCAAGACTAAGCAGTGTTTCCTGAGTTATGGCAAATTATTGAAGTTGAGGAGGGAAGGAAGTCCTAGGAACTACTAATTTTTAGCTAGCGGATCAGAAATACCAAAGGCCCAGTCCGGCATTTGATAAGATGAAATCAGTCTTGTGAGCCCTTAACTTGTCGAGTGTGACACTAACTCTGAGTAGTTAGTGTCACACTACTAGGTTAAAGCAGAGTACCCTGTGAGCATCTGGAGGGTTGGAAGACTGGTGTGGGAAGCCCTGCATGTCTGACATCAGGGTTGCTCTAGGAGGCTGTGGGAAGCATGCGGTGCCTGCTTCGGAGAGGTCTGCAGATGGCGAGGGCAGAGGGAGTCCTGGACTGATGCTTTGTGGATGTTGCAGATCTCACATTCAATTGAGTCCACCTAACGTGAATGATGGAGACGGCTTCTCCTCTCTTCCCCATCTCCCATCAGGATTAATCTCAGACGGAATCACAATCAGAGCAAAGAGGGGCATTCACTTGATAGAAATGCTTCACTTGGGCTATGTCTCAACCAAAAGTGCTGTGGAAGTGACAGTCTGAAAAACAGACTTTTATCAGTTTTTCTTCATCATGAAGCAAGATGTTAGAACGGCCTAATCCATTTTCACTAAGAATACGCCATTTCCAAACTTCACCTTCAGAAAAAGAGCTATTATGGTGCTACCTGTCTGTATTTCTGAAAAAAACACCCAGTTACGCTTACTGAGATGGGCGAAAACAGAAAATCATTTTTCTTTAAAACACAGAATTGTACTTTCCTTGAAACCCATCTGGCGTGTGTGTCAGGGAGGTTTGGAAGGAGCCAGTGTGGGGGTGGGCATAAGGGTGGCTCAGCGGCCATCAGTCATTTCACACTCACGGGGCTGAGACTTTTCATGCTCTCCACAATGGGTCTGTATCCAGTGCAGCGGCATAAATTACCTGGGGGAATGAAAGGCACGGTTTCAACTCCAAGGCCATTTCTCTGGGCTTGCTGTAGCTCCCTCATTCATACCGACTCTCTCTTTATATTACCTCCCTTGCCAATCATTTAAAAGGAATCTTTCTGGATTTCACACATATTATTAGGAGTTACTCGGGACCTATTTACGGGGTACACTCTCAAGAGAGGTACAGAACAGAAACTTGGTGGAAGGAAAGGACAGAAAATGCCACTGTAAGGGACACAACTCACATGCCAGAGATGTGCATAGCTTGTGAATATTCACTGCTTAGATCCAGATCGTTTTCCAGGATCCTTGTGTAGAGAAAGTAAGCACAGGGTCTCATTACAGAAACGAGAACTTCTAGCATAACAAGGATATGCCACCTTCTAGAGGGCGCTCCTCTAGATAAGACTTGAGTTCCTAAATCCAGGGTTCTTCCTTGTAACATGACCTATCACACCTGCGGGGGTTACTGGCTCTATCGGAACTGCCTTGTGGGATCTGGGACCCAGGACCTGCTGTGGTGGGTGTGGCTGCTCCAGCCATGCTTACTCTGTTGAGTCACTGACCCAGCTGGAGAATCTCACGTCTCCACCAGCATCCCACAACAGAGGCAGGATAACTTGTTAGCCTGCAAGCAGGGTGAAATCGCAGACCCTTGCAAGTTCTTGAGAACCAGTAGGTGGTGTTAATAATCTCATACTATCAGAGGGACTGACCCGACACAGAGGGGTCATCTCACCTTGCCGAGTCTCTTTCGACCACTGGCTCTCCCTGTTATCGGGTGAGATCATAGACTCTGAGACTGTGATGGCATTTCTGTTCTGTTCTGCATTTTACACAACGTTTTCACAGACTCCTTCAAAACAACAATCAGCATCAGAAGTCCTTGTGACAAAGCATTGTCCCAAAGGTCAAGGCCCACAGACGGGCACACTACACACCACAGAGCAGGCAGTTGTTAATGCTTACAGAAGGACAGGGGCTGCATTAGGAGGAGAGATGACTCGAAACATACATTAATTTTACTCAAATGTATGAAGTAAGTAGAGGAGTCTCTGTCATTTTTCTAGAGAAAATAATAAGAAAAAAAAACAGTCCTGTAAACAAATTCAGACAAGGCGATAAAGGCGTGGGGTCTACATCAATCACCCAGGTTCAAAAGCGGACTCTCCCCCTGGCTAGGTTTAAGGTCTGGGGCAGTAAGTGCACCATTTTGTACCTCAACTTCCTCTTCTGCATAACTGACTTGTAGTACGTCTCGTGGAATGATACAGAGGACAGAAAGCATTCCAGAAGTTAGCTGTTGTGGCAGTCCTAGATGTAAGAGCACAGACTGAAGGCATACAGAGAATCACTTCAGTCTTGGTGCAATGAGACTTTGGGGGTCTAGCAGGAACCTCTAAAGCCTGGAGAGATGAGACTCGGTAAAACACGTGGCAATGTTACAGAATAAAAACTAACCAAGGCGGCAGGACCTAGGATCATCAAGTACGTATTTGAGAGGAAATCCAAGTTCTCTGAAGAAAGGGTATCAAGACCATTAGGGTGACAACTTATTGAGAGACGCAGGCCTCGGGCTCTGTAGCACATCCCAGGCCACGCTGCTTCCTGCAGGCGATTGTCCTGGTTTACTGTTCCCTTCCCTAACTTGCTATTTTAACCCCGATTCTCTGATTCTTAGCTGCCTGTGACTTTTGAAATCTGCTTGTAGAACCTCAGATTTCAGCAAAATGTCAAGACTCCTATCCTGACGAACCCGGCTTCCCCTTTGACTCAAGGCTCTGCCTGATTATTTCCTTTCAGCACCCCTGCAGCCCTTATGTGGAAACCCTTCATACTGCCAGCACCTTCCTACTAGTTGGGCCCGCATCTGGCTGCTAGAGGGGATGGACCACCCAGGTCACCTGACCCAATGCAAGGTATGGACAGAACCTCTTTTGGAGAAGCTGTAACAGAGGAAGCCACCGCTGAGAAAGCATCCTTTAGTGACCCAAGTTTGGGAGGTTTCACCTCTGCTAAAATAGGGGGATCAGGGGCAAAGGCTTCTTGAGGGTCACGAAAGTCAGAGAAACCAGTGTCGGGCAAGGCTGTCAAGCTAACCACAAAGACTATGATATGACAATGGCAGGTATTGGGGACAGGATCTCTGAAGGTGAAGACTGCTCAATGTTCTTCCGGGCAGTAGTTGTGAAGAGGCAATTTCAAAGAGTGCGGCACAGTGACAGAGCTCCCTGCCCCATCCCCATACTGGTCAGAAACCACAGATGGAATCGTTGGTACAGGAGCAGGGGAAGCGCTCAGCTGTGGGGCTGGAGAGGACATAACTGGATGTGACAAGATCTGAGGGAGGAGGGCTGTGATCGGGTTGCTTCCCGACCAGCCAAACCAGAAAGGAGAGAAGAAATGCTGAACATCATGAGGTAAAGCAGAGAATGAAAGGCAAAGTGTGGTACAGAGCAGTGTCAGCTCGACTGGACACGAGACCGAGGCAGGTTGTGGAGAAAATACTGTCATCATCATCATCATCATCATCATCAACACGTCAAAAAGAGAACAACTGTAACCGAGTAACATTAAGAGATGCCCGAGAGAAGGCACAGCTGTCTTGTTCTTAAATCACTCACATGTTTCTCACAACAGGAATACCTGGTAACTAAGCATTGGCCGGGCTTTGTTCAAAAAGCCTTGAAGTCTAAGATACATGGAGACTTTAAGAGAACGTGTAGCCTCTTTGAATTTGTTCAAGATGTCAGATGGATCAAGGGAATTAGGTCTCATGGCAGGATGAGCTTGTGAAATTTTGAGCAGCAATCTTTGTGAGACATAACAATAAGCCAACATAGTTCTAGAACATTGGAGACAACCAACCCTTGGCCTGTTTTTTTGTTGTTTTTTTTTTTTTAAAGAAGGGTATTAGGTGAGGTTGACTACTCTTGGCCAGATCTCTGGATCTGTCCTGACAGGGGTTATTTGTGACAGAGCCTAAAAACAGTGTTGTCTCTGAGGAGACGAGGGACTAAGAAAGCTAGCCTTTTCTTCTGGGATAAGAATTCTAGGGTGGATCTGCTTAATTCCACAGACATAGTGCGAGGAGATTTCCCAGGGCATTTGACAAGTTTGGGCTCCTCTGTATCGAGGACAGAAAATGTCAGTGCACGAGACACAATTAAACAGCAGTTCAGTGTTAATGATGTGGATTAATTTTCTCACAAAGCTCTGCTTGACTTATTCTATTCAATAGTTTAGACCATGACTTGCATAAGGACAGAAGGCAATGTTCATCAGATTCGAAAAAACAGAGAAATTAAAAAGGGTCTTGACAGAATGATAAGACTTGAGGAGAATAAAATTTTTCGCGAGGACAAAGGAGGAGAAATTACCTTTGAGGTCTCAAGGCATTTCAATGGCATGCATGCTTATGAGTCACTGCATTTTCCTCCTTAATTTCATAGCGTCTGTGATTTCATGAGCATCAGTTTTACTCCAGGAATGAATGTGACAGCCCCAGCCACAAACAAAAACAAGCCACAAGGTCACTGCTCATGTAGGCTAGCTCCAATCGCAAGATCCCAACGTCTTAATATTTCCGAATACCATCTCAATAGCATTGAATTTACATCAGTGATGCCCAGACAGTGACTACTTCAGTAAGCATATGGCATGCCAATATGTAACACACTAAAGTCCCTTAGATGATATGTTGCCAAGAATGTCACAGTTCCATGGGGAATGCACTTGACTGTCTCCTGGTTGCCTCAGTCTTCCCTCCTGCTCAGTGGGGATGAATACTTTTCAGCACTGATGAAGTGTAGCTCATAAAGATCAGCGTTTAGACCTGTGTCACGTGCTTTGGCTTTCTGGGCATGGAGATGCTCCAGCATCCCCGTTACCTGCTGCCTCCTTATCCTACAATTTAAGAAGTCACGACTTACCCCCCAAGGTTTCTGTTAACTGTTCTGTGGAGGGTTCTGGATGATCCCTCAGGAGAGCGTAGCTGCTCATCACCATGCCTGGAGTGCAGAACCCACACTGGGTACCATGGCCTTTGGCAATCCTTTCCTAAAAACGAAGAGCAGGAACACTCCAGGCTGAGAATTTCAGTCCTCAGAAATGAAATGAACTTCTTTGTCTGGTGAAACTACAGGCAGGTGCAGGCCCTGTCGCAGAGCGTAAGAGCCAAAGTCAACCTGTAAGCCTCACTTGCCCGAGGACCAGGTAACTTCCTGGAGTTGTAGTTTTTGGAAAATAACAAAGCCACGTGGGAAATACAGTGTCCTTATGGTTTTGCCCTTAAGAAGCCCCATAACACGTGTCTCATGGCCATTCACTGGGAACTGGTTTTAGTTAAAGTTTGCTTCAAATTTGGCTCAGAATTGTGGAGCTGGTTTTTTTGTCGTGAGTCTCAGGACTAACAATAGGAACCACGAACATTGCAATTGTTCATATTTACAACACCAGGGGAGGTTTTTTGGGGAAGGTCCCATTGAAGTGTCTGGAAGGGAGTTCTCCATGTTAACCCAGTGCCTTCCACCAAGACCACTTTTATTTCCGTACTCCCTCATTGTGGTACCACACAGGCAACCCTTCTATCCTCAGTCATTCCAAATTTAATTTAAACTGGAGATTTGTTGTCAAGGACTACCTCCATGAAGGGAAATCCATCTTTTCTACCTCTTGCCTTTTGGGTTAACTTTAGTAATTTGCCGTGGATATCGCTCTCTATGCTGTGAATGTGTGTTGCTCTGATTGGTTAATAAATAAAATGCTGCTTGGCCAGTAGCCAGGCAGGAAGTATAGGCGGGACAAGCAGAGAAGAGAATTCTGGGAAGAGCCAGACACAGAAGAGGAAGCAAGATATGAAGGCAGAACTGAGAAAAGGTACCAAGCCACGTGGCTAAACATAAATAAGAACTATGGGTTAGTTTATATGTAAGAGCTAGTCAGTGGTAGGCCTGAGCTAATGGCCAAGCAGTTTTAATTAATATAAGCCTCTGTGTGTTTACTTGGGTCCAAGCGGCTGCAGGACTGGTGGGTGAGAGAGATTTGTCCTGACCATGGCCAGGTGGGACACAGGAAAACTTCAGCTACCGTACTTACCTAAAGTTTTGTTCACATTTGGATAGTTTTACTAAGAAATATTTACTGCATGAACTGAAAGATTCTGTAAATACTTGGCCCGGAGACTGATAATACTCAGTTGTGTGCTTCTGATGGGAAGGGTCCCTTAGAGGCAGGAGGACAAGCAGGCCTGTGATTTGGTAGTCTGCCAATCATCTCTTGAAAAAGCAATGATCTCATTTGTGTGTGTGTGTGTGTGTGTGTGTGTGTGTGTGTGTGTGTGTGTGTGTGTATACAGACACATGTGTGTGTGTGGAGGACAGATGTTAATGGCAAGGGTCATCCTCATTGTCTACCACTTCACTGAACCCAGACCTCATGAATTCAACTAGAGCGTTTGGCCAGCAAGCCTCAGGAATCCTCCTGTCTCCGCCTCCCTAGTGCTGGGACCTGAGGCGAGTGCCATTGGACTCGGCTTTTTATATGAGTACTGGGGCTAGAACACAGGTCCTCACGCTGTAGGCAGGCACTTTATTGGTTAGACCATCTTCCCAGCCCTGCTGATAGTCTTTATGGAATATATTTTTTGTGTGTACCTTGGAAAGGTATTTTTCAGGCTAAGGTGAAAATCCTGGTTCTGGAAGAGTTTATGACTTAATTTTGGGGCTGCTTAGCACACACAACCTTCATAGGAGACTGTCACAGCATAAGTGCTAAGTGCAAATATGTAGGCCACAATATTAGTCTTTCTGACTAGAATCAGCAGCATGGCTATTTACACATTTACCAAAGAGAGTACACGTCCTAGTTTGTCTCATTTTCTTGTCTAGACAAAGATACATGGGAGTCGTCTCCTTTGTAGTCTTCGTGGTAAAAACCAAAGGATTCCCAGAAAGTGGTGGGGCCGCTGAGGCTGTGAGACAATGGAAGGCATCCAGTCTACCAGCCACTTTCTCCAGCCTCTCCTCCCCGCCCAGTCTACTGGCCACTTTCTCCAGCCTCTCCTCCCCACCCAGTCTACCGGCCACTTTCTCCAGCCTCTCCTCCCCGCCCAGTCTACTGGCCACTTTCTCCAGCCTCTCCTCCCTGCCCAGTCTACCGGCCACCTTCTCCAGCCTCTCCTCCCCGCCCAGTCTACTGGCCACTTTCTCCAGCCTCTCCTCCCCACCCAGTCTACCGGCCACTTTCTCCAGCCTCTCCTCCCCCTCCATCTATCAGCCATTTTCTCCAGGCCATCCTCCCCACTCTTCCAAATAAACTTCAAGTGGTGACAAAGAAAGCCTCGAAAGGATTTCGAGGGATTCAGGAGAAAAACGGTGTCTCTTTCTGTAAAGGAAACAGAGCCCTTCACTTACCGTCTTTGTCCTCTAAACCCATAAGCCACGATCTGCACAACTAACGAAGTCACCTAAACTTGTGTTCTGGTGTCATTTCTGTCACTATGACAACTACCTAACCCAAGCAGCTTTGGGGGGGGGGGGACAAAAAGTTTATCTGGATTACAATTCCAGGTCACAGTCTATCAGTGAGTGAAGTCAAATCAGAACTTGAAGGCAGGTCTGCTTGCTAGTCCACATAGCCTTACCTCCGACCAGGGAGCTCAATTCCAAACCAAAGAAGTGTGGTAAGAACTATGGAGGGTGCTTAGCCAGCTTTCTGATATAGAACCACCTGCCTAGGGAATGGTGCCGCCCACTGTGGTCCCGGCCTTCCTACATCAATTCACAGTGGAGACCATCCCCTTCAGACACACCCACAGACTAACTTGATCTAGACGGCTCCTCGGTTGAGGTTCTCTTCCCAGACAACTCTAGTTTGTGTCAGGTTGAGGGTCAACGATAACTAGGACACCTTGTTAAATCTTAAACTTGTTAAAACAAGCTCTTACCTGGACGGGGTGAATCCTGGTCTTGGTGCTTCCTATGCCTTCAACAGTGGTGACAGCAGCCCCATGAAGAGAGCAGATGGGAACCAGGCAGGCAGCGATGGAGAAATGACTTCAAAGTTCATGCAGCAAAGTAAAAAAGAATTCACAGAAACAACAGCAGTATTGGAAAACAAAACAAAAAAAAAGATGCATTTACAGGATTATAATTACTTTGACAGGAAGATAATTGAGGGCATGTTAAAATTAAATCATCAAATGAGTGATTTTGAATTTAACTATGTTTGCCTAAAAATAAATATTGTAATTAAGAAAGTCATTATCTCCCCCAAATTCTCTTGTTAAGAACAAGAGTTCAAGTGGTCTTGGTGGATACGCCCATTTCATCTGGTCGGTTGTAAAAGCTAGTTAAACACGGAGCTGTTTCTCTCCTGAGCGGTATCAGTTGTGTGTGGTTTTAGAAAAAGCCTGAAAGGCTTGGGACGAAGTTAAGTGAGGTGACCTGTGAGGTGAGTCATGTGGTAGTTCCACCACAGTCTCCGTCCCATGAATACAAGTTTGCCTGGTCCCCTGGGCATGGGGAAAGAGTAACTTCACAGGTGGAAGGAAGCAGGCTTTCACAGCTCTCTCGGGGTGGCAATTATTCGAAGGATCTTGGCTTTCCAGACCAATGGACTTGGGGGGCTCATGATCTAATACTCACTAGTTCTATGGGGGTGGTGAGAGCACAAATTCCCCCCAGAACCCGAGTTTCCATCGTTTGTAAAATGCAGGGCCAGCGTTGCTAGGACTCGGGACTACTCTGTGCCACACTCTTCAAATAGTAACTTATAAGTTGTGTATTTCAGTTCCAGCTCATAAAACCGAGGTTGTCTCAGATTCCTTTCTGGAGTGAAATACATTCCTCAGTGTGCCAGGAATAAATCCCACGGGGAGCCGGTCTGGGGTAGGGGAAGGGTACCTGATCTTTTTGAAGACGGGGTCATATCTTGAGACCATCACTGTGCAGGCCCCACAGCCACCTCCTCCACAGCCGTACTTTGTCCCCGTGAGTCGGACTGGAAGGGTTATCGTTAAGGAAGAAAGAGGAACTGGAGCTTTCAGTTCTTACCATAAAAAATTTCACAAATGGCAAGAATGGCATCAGGATGGGATATACCCTTTCTTTTCCTGTTGCTATGATAAAATACTCTGACCAAAAAAAAAAAAATTAGTTTGTTCTGACTCACAGTTCAAGGTACAGTCCACCATGTGGGGCGGTCGTGGCCCCAGAAACTGAAGAAGACACTGATGTTGCATCCACAGGCAAGAAGCAGATCCTGAATGCAAGCAGGCGTCAGTACTGTTTGTTTCCTCCATTTTACAGTCCAGGATCCCCCCTGCCACAGGACGGTCCCACCGACAATCAAGACAGGTCTTCCCGTACCGACTCATAAGATAACCTTCCACAGGCATGCCCAGAGGACACCTCTCAGGATTCTAGATTCTGTCAGGGAGACCATGGACACTTGCTGACACAGTACAGGCCTTCCTGAAGTACCCCACTCATCTGAAAGGTGATGGGTGCTCACTGTAAGTCAGTCAGATGCCAGGTTAGACCCATGAACCTCCAGAACAGCAAGGGAGATCCCCTTGGCCTCCAGAACTCTGAAGTCCTGGTCCTTCCTATCTAGAAAGACTCCGACTTTGGTTCCACATCAGTGTTTTCCCTTTATTTACATGAAGTCAGGAGGGGAAAGCAACTGAAAAGCATCCCAACCCTGGAGGATGGAGCATCCCCCGTTAACTGCAACTGAAAAGCATCCCAACCCTGGAGGATGGAGCATCCCCAGTTAACTGCAACTGAAAAGCATCCCAACCCTGGAGGATGGAGCATCCCCAGTTAACTGCAACTGAAAAGCATCCCAACCCTGGAGGATGGAGCATCCCCCGTTAACTGCAACTGAAAAGCATCCCAACCCTGGAGGATGGAGCATCTCCAGTTAACCGGAGACTCCGCAACACAACCTCTATTGGTCAAGGAAACAGAAAGGTAGGAAAGAAAAACCCAAACCAAAACCACAATAAAAGTTGGTGTGCTTGGCCTAAAAAGAGGCCAGGGAAACTGAGAGTCACCTGACAGGAAGCTCTTTAAGCTTTTAGTTCATTCTTGAGTTGACATCGGGGAGGACAGAGGGATGTAACTCTTTGTAGACACAGTGTTGGTAGCTAGTTTAGAAATCAGCAAGTCTTTCGCAGTCCTTGAAGATGCTCTGCAGGCTACTTGGGGACAATCGTCATCAGTATTTTTATTCAGCCGTCTACAACACTATCGGCTGACCAGGCAGGATGTGTCCACTAGTACAGCAGTGGCTAGTCTGTCATTGGGGTAACCAACGACTCTGCTTGGATTTGAATGGCCCACTGTCAAAAGCCTGTGACTGAGGAGGTCATAGGCTGAAGTAGGGAAGTAGCTGTTGCTGTTTTGGTAAATGGACTTGGTACACTTGTCAGACTGCCTTCTAAATAATTTTGCTCATGCCCATAGATGAGTGCTGCTGTCTGATTTGGTCCAAAATGGTTCTTTTTTTTTTCTTTCTTTTTTCAGTGGGCAGCAGCAACTGCAGAGACTCATAGTTGGTCAAAGTGATGAAAATGAGTGACCGTTGATGCTCAGTCATAGGTGGACATCTAAGAGGACATCACCTTCTCTAAGATTTAGGGGTCATGGTGGAAGAGGCTGTCTTCTGGGTATGATATGGCCGTTGGACTCTTGAACTCAGAGCATCTGTGACCACCTGCCAGGACTTACACAAGAGTGGTACTGGAGATGTGACCAACCGTCTTATTCAATAAGAAACACAGAACCAATGCAAAGAAGAAAGCCAAGAGGTCAGAGCTCAGAGCTACAACCTTACCCTTCCTCCTTCAGTGGTCCTACCTCTTCGAACCAGAGCTACTTCCTGTGTGTCTGTCTTTTTATAGTGTTTCTCTTCTGCCTTCTCATTGGTTGTAAACCCAAACACATGACCGCCTTGTCATGGCCTGTCTGTATAGATCTCCAGGTTTTCTATGATTAATATTGAGATTAAAGGCAGGTATATCCAATACTGGCTGTATCCCTGAACACACAGAGACTTACCTAGCTCTGCCTACCAAGTGCTGGCATTACAAGCGTATGCCACCACTGCCCTGCTTTCCTATGGCTTGCTAATAGCTCCTACCCCCGGGCAACTTTATTTATTAACATGGTGCTATCAATATTCTATCATCGGGGCTGGGATGTCTCATGCAGCACCATGCCTCTGAGGATTTATAGACAGTTAACAGTTGACAGGAGAGGAAGAGATGTTTTCTTCAGGGGCGAAGCCACTGGTTCAGGTGTCCATGTTCTGGTAGATAATCCGTACCCGTGGTCCCGTAAGCAACCCTCGTGGAGCTCACTGAGTCATAGAAAAGAAAATATACATACAAAAGCAGAAGAGGAGGAAGCTGGGGAGAGGAAGGAGGTCATTAAGGGTGGGAGGGGCAGAGGGGAGGGTAATGGGGTGACCCCAAGGACAGTATAGGTGTATGAAAACATCACGGGAGGCCCATGATTACCTATAGGGACACAAGGCCAATAAAAGCACAACAGAAGAAATGAGCATGCTTCAAGGTCGTCAAGGAAGGGTCCCTTTCTCACCATCAGTTTGGGACCCAGTCACTACGGCCCTGCTGACGTGGCAGTTCTTCAGGAAGGGGAAATGTCCCAATTGCCCCACCTTAAGATTTAAAATACCATGTGAGGAGAGAACTGAAGTGCAGGTAAAGGTCAGGCAGGTGGACGGAGCAGGCTTTTCCTGAATCCTGCACGGGCTACTTCCTCCCGGGAAAGTGGGGCCTCTTTTCCTCTTCACTTTGTTTTCAGAACAGAGTCTCAGGTAACACTGCACTTCTGATCCTCCTGCCTCCACCTCCTGAGTGCAGGGCTTATGGGCAGGTACTACCACACCTGGTTTATGTGTGTGTGGTTCTGGGCCTGAACCCAAGGATTTGTGCATGGTAGGTATGTACCATATCAATTGAGCTCCATCCCCAGGCTAAGCCAGGCCATTTTATAGATATTTTTTTCATTTTTCTCTTTAATTATTTTTAACCTACTCTGTTATGTGATTTTGGGTAAATCAATAATAAATAAGTAAATAAATCTGTATATCTGTATTGTAGCTCTGACCCCATATGGAGACATGATTTTTATGAACTACCAGGGAGACTGTATGATTATTATTAGCTTTCTGATAAAGAGCAAAGATATATCTTCTTCAGTAGTTACTCCAAATGGGCCTGTCAATCACCTGGACTGGGAAATGCTCCTCAAAACACTGTCTGCTCCAGAGACATGAGGACGAGACTATAACAACCCACTTAAACACGCATATTGGCACAGTGGTCCTTTTGGCCACTGTCCACCCTCACTCCTGGGAGTGTCCTGTCAGCCTACAATACATTTGCCCATCTTCTACATTACGTTCTGTGTCTCCCGAACCACAGGTGGCAAGCGAACAGGGAACAGCACTAAAGTCTGTCAGGGTTTCTCCTTGGATGTTCCCGTTCATTGCCTGAGTAGTCAATGGGTGAAAACAGCACACATCTGGCTAGTTATGCGGGTGTGAAATCAAGGAAAACCTCACCCGGCCCGGACACGGACAGGATTGACAGATTGATAGCTCTTTCTCGATTCCCGTGTGGAAAGAACACACACAAAGGCACATGCTCATACACTTACATGCATGCACATACACATGTGAATGTATGCACACACGCACATATCCACACACATGCACACTTACACATACATGCATGCATACACACACACACATGCACACACATACAATACATATTATACACAGAGAGATTTTGAAGAATATGGATTTATCTAGCCCTGCTTCCAAGAATACAAAACTATTCTGAAAAACCTCCCAACTGGCTAGTCTGCCTTCTAGAGGAGGATTTGACAGGTTCCCAAACTCCAATCTCTAGGTGACCTCTGGTGCCTCATCCTATCTTGGTCTAGTTTAGAAACTGCCTGTCCCCAGGCAATGAACGGGAACATCCAAGGAGAACCCCTGACAGACTTTAATGCTGTTTGCTGTGAGCTTGTGAACAAATGAGGAGTGCATGCATGCGTGTGTGTGTGTGCGTGCGCGTGCGTGTATGCGTGCACGTGTGTTCACATGCACATGCAAGCATGCCTTGGTATGTATATCAAGGTCAGAGGAGAACGTCAGCTGTGAGCCCTCTACCTTGTCTTGAAACAGTATCTTGCTCATTGCTGTACTGCTTACCCCAGGCTAGCCCAGGAATGTCCAGAGACTCTACTCTCTTCATTCCCCATCTGGCCAAAAGAACACCAGACGATGGACACTACCATGCCAGGCTTTGTGTGATTTCTGGGGACCCAAACTCCGGCCCCCACACTTGTGCGGCAAGCGCTTTCCCTACTGAGCTCCTTTCCTGCTTCTGAACTTCACGTTTTAACCACCGTCCCCAGGGGATCCTTAGACTTGCAGACATTCGGACATCCAGTCCCGTTTACAAGACAAGCAGCTTCGAGATTCCTACACACAAGCAAAACATTCTCCGTGAAATGTGGTGGAAACGGTTCTGTAAATGCAAGAGAGACCACAGTTCCCAGAGTTGGAAATTTTGTTCTGTTTTCACCAACAAGCAAAAGGATACTGACTTTTCTCAGATAGAACAACAGATTAACCTCAGGGTCTGCATTCCTCTCGATGACCTGGACAGGGGACATGATTATATAAGTAGAGGTAGTTTCCATTTTGTTCTGTAGACAGTTTTGTTGATCTTATTTGCCTGACTTGATTAAACCTCACTCTTTGCAGTG
Source organism: Peromyscus maniculatus bairdii (assembly GCF_049852395.1). Taxonomy (NCBI): domain Eukaryota; kingdom Metazoa; phylum Chordata; class Mammalia; order Rodentia; family Cricetidae; genus Peromyscus; species Peromyscus maniculatus. The sequence goes on along the minus strand of NC_134864.1, from coordinate 55,945,738 downwards.
ATAAAAAAAATCATACGCTGCTGTATGATACTTGGTCAGACTTTGACAAGTGAATGTTTGGCTTTCAGAGGAGGAGCAACCAGTCTTTGAATTCTAGCACAATATCCAGTCAAGAAAATAATAAAAAGGCAGAAAAAAATTGAAGGGCCAACTATTTTAAAAATTCTTGCATTCCTACAGTATAATAAAAGATAAAGAATTAAACTGAGGGTTATAATTCTTATCACCACCTCCTAAGCATGCTTTTTGGTCTGTGTTCACCATCCAGCTTTGAGAAGTTAAGTAAGCAAGAGTTTGGCTGTGGTAGACAAACTGCATTCCTTCGGCAGTTGCAGGAAAACCATGCAAATCTCCAGCCCCTCCCCTTGGCACCAGTGTTCTAGAAGAATGGCCATCCCCCAGGAGGAGGTCACAGAGCCAGGGAAAGGAGCCCAGAGATGAAAGCCAAGGTCTCTCCCTTATTTGTTAGCCAATAGACGTTGGGCATGCTGTACAACTGCCCTGAACCTTCACATAGCAACGGAGGCCAGAGCCCAGGGCACAGAGCAGCCCACAGCACGCACACACACACACACACACACACACACACACACACACACACACACAGCACACACACACACACACACACAGCACACACAGCACACAGCACGCACACACACACACACACACACACACACACACACCACAGCCCACAGCACACACAGCACACAGCACACATACAGCACACACACACACACAGCCCACAGCACACACACACAGCGCGAGCGCACACACACACAGCACACAGCACACACACACACAGCACGCAATACCATAAGCCCAGTTTAAACTCTGACTGCCCTCTCTCTGTGCCAATAGTGCTGAGAACAAGGGTGTTGGGTTTCACATCACACACGACTGTCAAGGACATCCAGCATATATGCAAAGGGCGTATTGCCGTCGTTTATGTCTTGTCTAGGTCTCAAGAGATCAGGATAGAGGGACAAGAGGACACTTCAGCTTGTTCTCCTCAGTGAGTTAAGACCCCTCCTTTGTTTATTCGCTCGATCATTGTTTACTTTTGAGACAGTCTCATCACATAGTCCTTCATGTCCCGAAACTTACTTTGCAGACCAAGGTGGCCTCAGAGCTCCTGCTATTCTGGGGTAATAGGTCTGACTCCAATCTTAAAGGTGTAAAGTGTTCACATTTACACTGACAGTTCACTTCTGGCTTTCCTGTACGTTTTCTCCTCCATTCGTATTGACCGAAGGTTTTATAATTATTTGCAAGTGACCCGAAAACCTTGGACTCTGTGTGTGTGTGTGTGTGTGTGTGTGTGTGTGTGTGTGTGTGTGTGCATACATGTGAAAGTACTGCTTGGGTGCCATAGAAGTTTGAGTTGGAGCTGGAAAAGGAGGTGTGGAGGAAGAAAGAGAGGCATCTGCTGCAGAAAGGGAAGCCAATGCCTAATGCTTAGGTACGCTCAAACGTGGTGAGGTTTGGTCTGGAGACACCTAACTGGACACTTTTCCTCTGCTAGCCCTAACACATTCCACAAGGTCGGTTTTCTCTCTCTCTCTCTCTTCCTCCCTCCCTTCTCCCCCGGGAAGCATGGCAGATCGCTAGATCTAGCACCCACCCCCCCACACACCCTCCACCCGATACCTTCACTTTGGCAAAGTTGGTAACAGATGGCTTCTACCAGCATTTCCTGTGTGCAGCTCTTAATTACAGGGTAGAGCACTTACTTTTTTCCCATTCACAAAGAAAACAAGTTCATCTGACTCCTTAGCACGAGACATGACTTTGACCTTCGTCGCCCGCGTTCTGTGCCTTTGTGTCTAAAGCTCCTGTGCCCGAGACCGAGACCCGTCTCTCCAGGAAGAGCCCCACGGGATCTGGGCTTTGTGTGCTCTGTGGCTTTGTCTGTGGACTCCTCCCACCCAGCCCTGCCCCATCAAAGCTCCCCACCTTCTCCCCTGCTCTCCTCTGAGTTCTTCCACTTTCCTCTTTTCCTTACACCATCCTAGAAGCCCCTTCCTGGCTAAGCGCATGCTCAGTACCCGCTTCTCCCTGCCCCAGGGGTAAGCCGCTGGAGGGCCGTTTTCAACAAGAGCTTACTGTGGTTGGTGAGGAGGAAGAGAGGCCAGCAGGCGGCTCTCATGGCCCTCAGATCAGTGTCTGGGCACTAACTGTCCTTGTTTGCTGATTTTGTCTTTACACTGCAAAAAGAATCCTTTAAGAAATGGCACAAGTGTGAAAAGCCAAAAAAAGTAAAATTTCTCCATGCCAACATTTTACAACCAGATTCTTGTGGTCTGCCGAAGTTTTTAGAAGGAACTTGTGAGTGCATATAAATGTCTACATGCATTATTTTTGTTAGGTTGTTAACAATGTTTTTGTTAATTTCTAAAAGGTGAAATCAAACTGTTCACATGGCTTCAAAAGTTGCTTTATTCCCCTCAGGTTACGCTGGCTCGCTGTGCCTCGGTGGTTTTACCTGTGAGTTGGGCAAAATAATAGCATTTTGCTCAGGGTTGTTGTAGGGATCGAAGGAGCCAAGGCAGGGAGAGTCCTGAAATCAGCAGCTGCCAGGGGAAGCACCCAGTGAATGGTGTCACCAAACATGCTGGGCAGTCACCTGTGGGTTTACACTGTGAGCTGGTTTCAGATGTCTAGTTATGGAGATGCCGCAGGGCTGGAGAGGGCTCAGCAGCTTAGAGCACTTGCTGCATTGTTGGGCAGTACTCAATCTCCTGCAACTCCAGTCCCGGGGTATCTGACACATCTGGTCCCTTTGGGCACCAGCACACACACACACACACACACACACACACACACACACACACGCACACACGCACACACGCACACACGCACACACGCACACATACACACAAATGATATTAAAAATACGCTGCAGTAGGAATTGGGCTTGGTTTTTGCACAGTTAGAGGCAGCCTGTCCAAGTACCTGCCTGCCACCCTCCTTCCCCTCTCTCCTCTTTATTTTAATTTTATTTTACTTTTGGTTTTATTTTGAGACAGGGTTTCAGGGCTTCTCAATGTAACAGCCCTGGCTGTCCTGGAACTGGCATTGAGCCAGAATTCCTGCGGGGCAAATTCTCAGAACTGGAATTTCTGGCTTGGATGTAAGTATATTGCTGGAGGCAACTCCTTCCCAAGCCACAGGTCCCGTATAAGTCGCATATGACAGGGTTGCCCGTTGCAGGCCCACCACACTGGTTTCCACACTGTCCCCTTCCCTGGCATCTGAGGGCAGTTCACCGTCAGTTGGCATTTCTCTTCTTATGGGAGGTTAACCAGTTGCTATATATTTAATGAATACTTCTATTTCTTTTCATGTCCTTTGATTTCTGTCAGGGTTTTTTTACCTTCTTATTTGGGGAATTTTAAAACATATGAAGGATAGTTGTGTGATCTATAAATGCCCAACTCTTTTCCGCTAACCTATTGTCTTGAGGCAGAACACGGCACAGTCTTTCACGTCACACACCTGCGTCCTGAGAGGTGGGACTTCTTACCCGACACCCCAGCGAGGTCTCTGCTAGGCCATTCCAGTGCTGTGGGACTAAGCAGTATCTGGTAGCACCGAGCATGAGTGATGTGGGGGGATCCACACCCACACTTCTCTGCAGACTCTTCTGACACAGAGTTTCATGAGATCTTAAGACATGGAGTGTCAATGTGAGTGCGTGGGATGGCGATGGTTGTCACAACCCCTCACACCCTGTGTCAGCACTGGGGTAACTGAGGAGGAGAGAGGCCATGCCATTTTGTCTAGCTGCTAGTTTGCTACTTTTTATCATGGGAGCTTTTTTTGGGGAGGTGTCTACCTATTGTGGTGGTTTGAATGAGCGTGGCCCCCGGACACTCATATATTCCAGTGCTTGGTCTCCAGTTGGCAGAACTGTGTGGGAAGGATGAGGAGGTGTGGCCTAATTGGAGGAAATGTATCACTGAGGGTGGGCTTTGAGGTTTAAAAAGACCACAGCATTCCCAGTCAGCCCCCCTCCCATGGTTGTTGTCTCAACATCTAAGCTCTCAGCTACTGTTCCAAGGCTATGTCTCTGCCATGATGGTCATGGACTCTAACCCTCTGGAACCATGAGCCCCCAATTTAATGCTTTCTTTTATAAGTTGCCTTGGTCATGATGTTTTATCATAGCAATAGAAAGGTAACTAAGGCTCCTGTGATATAAAAATCCTCACACATCAGGCTCGCTCTCACCCATTTATACACCTCTTCTCTTCACTCCCCCACCTGTCTCTTCTCATGCTCTGAACACCTGGCCAAGCCATCTGTTTTGATAACCATGGTTATTCTGTCCCTGGGACACTTGCATCTACTAGGAGAAGGCGATAACCAGGTGCGCTCTCTAACTCTGTCCACTAGGAAAACGCGTCCCTCACCAACTGCCAGAGAGACTGGAGCGCAGACTTGCCATCCCATCCGTACCTACATCTGGTGCCAACCAACCTGTGAACCAAGCTCAGTCTCTTCCTGTTTTCATAGCTCCGTCACCAGGGATATTCCACCCTGCTGCACGGTGGAGTGTGAGCTGAGGTGTGAGCCGAGGGAGGGCTGCTGACGTGGGGTGATGTGTGCTGGGCACTTGCTCAGGTGCCCGCTTCCCCCTTTCACGCTGCTGTACTTTACTTCCATCCTTCTCCCTGCCTCTGGGCTCGCGTGCCTCGTGACCCGCCTCCTAACAAGAGACGCTGCAGAGCGGCAGCCGGCAGGCAGACACAAGAAGGGGTGGCAGTGAGAGCATTTTCCAGCCAAAGGAAAGAGGCAAGGGACTCCAAAATGAAGGACAGGCTCCCCATGGCAGGTTAGGGGATCCAGAGACAAGGCTGGACAGATCGACAAGGGCTAACTCACACAGCCCACATATGCATGCACCTTAGGGGTCCAGGATAAGATCCTGATGAGGTGACTAGGATGCCCCTGGAGGTTGCTAGGCATGAGCATAGCATGTGCACGTGTGTCTGTGTCTGTGTGCGAATGTATGGAGATGTGTATCCATAAGTGAATATAAAACTTTGACTTCGATGTGGAGGGCAGTTTGGAAGGGAAACAAAAATGGATGCCAGAAAAACGAGAGGCGATGATTGCAGCCATCCGAGACCAATGCAGGTGACTTGCAGTAACAGCAGCGAAAGAAACAGTGGGAGGTCATTTAAGAACTGTTTCTGAAGGGGGACTGACAGGCTGTCGAGTCTGCGTAGATGTGTTCACAAATTGGGCAGTCCTGGGATCGTCCTCTGTTTCTGGCTAAGCAGTTCAGAGACAGTTCTACTTCTTAGGAGATCTGCTTGGGACACGTGAGGCCTGGGGGTCTGAGACGTCCAAGTCACCATCAAAAGCAAGACTTGGAGCAAGTGGTGGCATGACCTTGTGTTGCCAGCACTTAGTGGGTAAAGGCAGGAGAATCCCCGTGAGTTTGAGGTCTGTCAGGTATATATACATATATATGTATATATATACCTGTGTGTATATACATATGTGTATATACACATATATATGTATACATATATGTGTGTGTGTGTATATATATACACACACAACGAGTTCCAGGCCAGCCAGCATCCAAGGACCTTGACTGGACGTCCCCCTTGTCACCACAGGAGCACTGTTTTCAGGGTCAGAGCCTCAGCCATAGAGTCATTTCTAACCGTGGAGTAATAATGGTCACTGCCAGGAACGGGGTGTCGGGTGAGGAGACAGAGGGATCAACCTCAGGAAGCCCACACTTGTAGGGATGGGCTGCAGGAGAGGTCAGTGAAGCCGAAAGGGAGGCCGCTGCCAGGGAGCTGGGGAGAAAGCAGAGAACTCTCCCCACCTCTCTGTCCTCTCCTGCCACCACCTGACAAGGCAGCCTTCAGTGAGACCCTTAAAGCTGAAGGGTGCCTCATGCTACTTCTGTGAGCTGCATTCATTCAGATGAAGAGGTCAAGTCCTTGTCTCAAGGCTCTACAGGCTACCCAGTCACAACTTGCTCAAGCAGTCTGCTTCTCTCCACAGATGATGCTTTGAGAAATGCCTGGGACAAAATCCACAAATTTATAAATTGATACTTTTAGGGTTTGTGCTGGTTAGTTTTGTCAATTTGACAGGCGCTAACGTCATCTGGGAAGAGGGGACCACTCGTGAGAAAATGCCTCCATCAGACTGGCCTGCAGGCAAGTCTGTGGGGCAGATTCTTGACTGGTGATTGACGTAGTCCACTGTGGCAGTGCCACTCCTGGGCATGTGTCCCTGGGGCGATTAAGAAAGCAGGCTGAGCAAGCCAGGAGCAGCATTCCTCCATGGCGTCTGCCTCTGTTCCAGCCTGAGTTCTTACCCCTTACTACCCTTACCGATCAACTGTGATCAGGACGTGTAAGTCAAATAAACCGTCTCCCCGCAAGGTACTTTTGGTCATGGTATTTATAATAGTATCAGACAGCAAATAAAACAAAGTATATGATTCGGTCGTTTTCCATACATCATCACCACCAGTGGAAACCCCGTGTCTGTGAGTAGTCACCTCTAGCTCCTCTGTTCCCTCAGACTCCAGCAACTACTCATCCACTCCATCTTTGACAACTTGCCAATTTGAGACCTGTTGTATCAATGGGATGTGTATGCCATTTTTTGTGTGTGTGTGTATTTTCTTTCATTTATATAATAATGCTTTCAACATTCACATGTGCTGCAGTGTATTGCCTCTGGAGGATTGAATGAACTCACTTTTGTGATTGTACTGTATTTTATTTATTAAATGTTATCAGTTGGTGGAACACTTTCCTACCTTTTGAGTATTGTGAACAATGCTCTGCGTGTATGTAGATTTTCCTGCGAACATGTTTTGAATTTGTAATAATCATGTGGAATTCAGTTTAACTTTTTACCCTCCCGACTGTTCTTGCATGACTGTGCCATGTACACCCCTCCAGTAATGGACAGAGCCTCTAACATCCCTCCAGTAATGGACAGAGCCTCTAACATCCCTCCAGTAATGGACAGAGCCTCTAACATCCCTCCAGCAATGGACAGAGCCTCTAACATCCCTCCAGCAATGGACAGAGCCTCTAACATCCCTCCAGTAATGGACAGACCTCTAACATCCCTCCAGTAATGGACAGACCTCTAACATCCCTCCAGTAATGGACAGAGCCTCTAACATCCCTCCAGCAATGGACAGAGCCTCTAACATCCCTCCAGCAATGGACAGAGCCTCTAACATCCCTCCAGTAATGGACAGAGCCTCTAACATCCCTCCAGTAATGGATAGAGCCTCTAACATCCCTCCAGTAATGGACAGAGCCTCTAGTTTCTCCATGTTCCTGCTAACACTTGCCATTGTCCATTGTTTCAACTACGGTGTACGTGAATGGCGTCTCACTACAGTTTTGACGTACATTTCTCTAGGAACAACAAGGCTGAGCGAATTAAGTGCTGACTGGTCATTTAAACATCTCTGTCTATTTGCTTTATCAGTCCATTAAAAATATACTGAAGAGTAATTTGTTCTTTAACTACTAAGTTTTAAGTGTTCTGTACCCAAGACTTTTGTCATATGTTTATAAATATCTTCTCCTGTTCTGTGGGTCTCTCTCTGTGTGTCTCTCTGTCTCTGTCTCTGTCTCTCTCTCTCTCTCCCTCTCTCTCTCTCTCTCTCTCTCTCTGCTGTGCTGGAAATGAACCAAGGGCCCTGAACACATTAGACAAGCACTCAATCACCAATTTTATCCTTAGCCCTTATTTTTTTGGGACAGAGTCTTGCTATGTAGCCCAGGCTGGCCTTGGACTCTAGACCTTCCTGCCTCCCTCTCCTGAGTGGTGGGAATGCTGTTGCCACCTTTGTGGTTTTGATGAAGTTCATTTATCTCTCTCCTCCTGACCCCAGTGGTCCCAGAGACTCTTTAGATATGCGGCCCGTATCTGTCATGATAAGGAGAGTGGAGTGATTGCTTTCAGGGACAAATGAAAAAAAATGAATTTACAGTTCACAACAGGGAAGAAATTATTTATAAAATCGTCATTCATTAGATAATATAACTTTGGCTGGAGTATACAAACCAAAAGCGAGCCACAGACAAGTGTTCATATTTAGCTGGACAGCTCCAAGGGACAGAATAATGAATAAATGAACGAAACCACCTCAAAGGAAACAATTTAATATTTGTGCAATTTAAAATATGATTTGTTAGCCGGGCGTGGTGGCGCACGCCTTTAATCCCAGCACTCGGGAGGCAGAGGCAGGCGGATCTTTGTGAGTTCGAGGCCAGCCTGGGCTACCAAGTGAGCTCCAGGAAAGGCACAAAGCTACACAGAGAAACCCTGTCTCGAAAAAACCAAAAAAATAAAAAATAAAAAAAAATAAAATAAAATAAAATATGATTTGTGATTGCTTAGGTATGCCTGGAGTATGTTGAGGCGAAACTTCCAAATCAGCTTCCTGTAAAGCAATGCTGTGGATGATTCTGGGCTGTGAAAATCTGGCTTTTATAGTTTGAGGCTAGGAGCAGAGAGACCGGGAGGTGCATTCTGCAGTGGCGTTGACCCGGTCCCTCCAGAGTTCGCATTTGACTCACACAGTTATGTTCCATGGAACGTAGGATCCAGGTTCATCTCTTGGAATCTGGGAGGAAAGAGCAAATTTGGATGCTTATACCCTAGAGACATGCTTGTGACTTAGGTTTAAAAAAAAAATTAACAGAAGGTAGTGAAGGTAAAAACCACCACAGGCAACGGGCCGATGAGAGATCAGAGGACACCACCACGGGATATACAGAGGCACCTTGGAGAGGGTCTAGCGGAGGGATGGAGAGTTTTAACTCCACGTGGAGAGGGACTAAGGAAACATGGAGTCGGTGTCTGTTTCCCCAGTGTGGGGTCCAGGATTATGCAGAGCCTGCATGGAAGGAGTGTAAGAGGGACACACACACACACACACACACACACACACACACACACACACACACACACGAGAAGGAAACTTGTCTCGTAGCTAGAGAGGAAGCTGGGTGGCATGGTCCCATTACAATCTAAAACCACAGATCATGTTGCTGAACAGACGCACAGGGAACCGAAGCGTGTGCTCAGCGGGAATGACACTGTGGGAGGGTTCTGTCCGTCACACTGCCAGTGCCTGCGTGGGTGGCAGGGGGATATAGAAGAGTGACCTTGATTCGTGGCTGGGTGTCCTGGGTTCAGGCCTCAGCCCCTGCACTCAGCCTGACTCAGGGGAAACGTAAATCTGAGAGAATGAGCTTTCTGTTCCCCTCGAGTGATAAGGACCTGAGCACACAGGAGACCAAGGAAGGCTGAGGAAAAGACACAACCCAGGGGCACAAGTTCAAGAGCCATTCTGTCCCTCCCATGTGCCCCAAGGAGTTCCTGTCAGCTTTTCTTCTTTGTGGAAAAACCACAGCGGTGGGTTAAAGACACTTCGCCATAGAGCCAGGGGACAGAAATGATGGACTTTCCATTTTTTTTCTCTTGAGTGTAACGTACCATTTTTGTGAACTTATCCTCACAGGCCATTCGGATCTTCTCTGGAGTCAGTGGACTCCCGAGCCTCAGTGGTCTGGAGATGCCTCTCTCCTGCCGAGCCGCGCTCACGGCCTCATGGATGGCAAAAAATACCGAACATCCCAGGAAGACCCCAGACTCTCCCAGACCCTGGGGAAAAGTGAGCCATGGAGGTTATGACACAAACTGTCCCTTCCTCTCTGAACATACAGGCACCCGTGCATATGTACATAATGCAGTATTTGTTAATTAGATACATATATAACCTACAGAACACCATAAGTAAATTGTTATTGAAAAAGTCATTTAACCACTGATCCTAATATTCTTAGGATTCTAGCTTAAGAAAATGGTTTCAGATGGAGCAAGCACATACAGGCTTGAAGGTGGCGGCTGTAATATACAAAGTCAAACGTAATCTGATAGTTCACGTTAGGCAGGTTGGGAGTATTTGAAGCATTTCACCATGCCATGAAGTTACTTTACAATGAGAATGTTAAATAAGGACTCCTGGAATCGCAGTCAAGACATCAAACAACCGAGCAGACCAACGTCTCTCCACCCTACAGATATCAAGTAAGCATGGACCTAGTCATCCAACACAGCTTACCTTAGATGAATATAAGGTGTTCGAGTGTTCGGATGGGGGCAAAAAGGAAATGTGCATCTCTGTGGGGATGTCACAAATGGCAGGGATTTTGTACTGGTTTGGGCCACGGCTGTACAGAAGACCCTGAGGAGAGTAACTCAGCTCCTCTATCGTGTAGAGTCCCATTCCTTGAATAAACGCACCTTCAACCTGAGAGAAAAGAAGGAATCACTACCCGTGAGGCAATACACCCAGGAGCATTTCAACTGCATGCTGCTTGTCTGACCTAGGAACTGCAGTTCAAAGGACCTTCCAGGGTGAATCAGAGTGTCACCAGGAGTCCCTCTAAAAACATTTCTCTATATCCCAAGTCAGAGGACTGGCTGGGTTTTAGTCTTGGCTTAGCCATTGGAATGATACTCCAGAGGAGTCCTCACAGGGCCTGTCCACATACCATCATGTTTCCCATCAGTGAGGCAGGTGAAACCCTTCACAGACTGACCTCAGACAGACCCAGCACACTAGGGTAAGGTTCTCAGGTGACCAGCAGGTGGACGTTTCCTCTTCAGACCTCACTGAAGTTTTTGCCCCACAAACAGGAAACAAGACAAAACAGTTCCACGTACCTGGCCTATGTCAAGGGCTGGGTTTATGCTGTTGCCAACATCCATCACAATGTCTGTTCTGATAGTCTAGGGAAAAAAGATTAACGCAGATAACTCATAGCTGAGACATGCCTCCTGCCAGGGATGGATAAAGTCCTTCTGTGGGCCTACCATGTTTTCTCATGATAAAGAAGAAACAAGAATTTTACTATGTGACTAAGTTTATTATCTAAAAACTTCTGCTTTTTGACATAAGGTCTCATGTAGCCCAGGTTGGCTTTGAATGTGATATGTAGCCAAGGATGACCTTTAGCTTCTGATTCTCCTGCCTCCCCCTCCCCATTGATTAAAGGCATGTGCCACCATGCCTGGCTTATGTGGTGTTAAGAACTGAACCCGAGGTCTCAGACATCCTAGGCAAATACTCCACCAACTGAGTTCCTTTCCCTGTTCCATTCTGCATTTCTTTAAAAAAAAAAAAAAGATTTATCTATTTTTATTTTATGCTGATGAGTGTTTGCATACATGTATGTGAAGAGACTCTGACTAGCTTGAGTGTGGCTGCCAGGGCTCTGGCAGGCCTTGCCCTCCCCCATTCCCTCTGCCTCCTGAGGTTGACCACCAAGGTCCAGCTATCAAAATATTGAAGTCCAGCCATCAGAAGCCCCCATTGGCTACCCTAATCAATACTTCATCCTAACACGGGGTTTCCCCTTGTGTATGTATAAACCGCCATTTTCTATGGGCTGTGTCTGTCTTCCCTCTATCTAGGGACAGTCCTTTGTCCTCTGGGACAAATACTCCCTCTCCCTTGTTCCAGGACCCTTCTCCCTCATCCTCTGTCTCCTGTCTTTGTCTCTTATTCCCTGCCTTTTTTCTCTCTGGGACAAATACACTCTTCTTTGTGCTGAGAACTTGGTCTTGAGGGTCCTTTTCCTTTCATATTACAGTATGTGTGGCCCCTCTGTGCATGTTTGAATCTCATGGAGGCCAGAACAGTGCCAGATCACCCGAAACTGGGGTTACAGATGGTTGTAGGTCGGCATGTGGGTACCAGGGACCGAACCTGGATCCTCAACAAGAGCAGTCAGTGCTCTTAACCATCTCTCCAGCCCCCACACAAATACTCTCAACCCCAGGTTAAGCACTATTTGTTTTCCAAGGAAATAGGAGGCTTTATTTGCTTTTGATCAGCTTCAAGCTGGATGATGCAAGAGACTAAGTTTAATCTACCACAGCAAAGAGTGAAACAACAAAAGCCACTATCTTTGGTCTTCAGAACCCCGTTCAAAACTCCATGGCTCCGCTCCAAGCTAATACATGGAGTCTATCCAGCTCAGTGACATTTACTGAACCATGGAGTTCAGGAGGTGTCAGCTTGCATTTTGCTGGTGGGGACAAGAACAAATCCACCCTTATGACTTGTTTTCTGATCACCTAAAAGTGCGGAGGACAGCAGGCCCTGCCCGTGTGCTGGTAACACCTCTGTCCTCCAACAAGTCTGTAGATTCTTTGGTGTGAATGATGATTTCTACCATGCTTATGGACTCTATTGATGGTCGTTAAGGAACAAAGAGAACGCACAGCCGGGCCGTGGTGGTGCACGCCTTTAATCCCAGAGGCAGGTGAATCTCTGTGAGTTCGAGGCCAGCCTGGTCTACAAAGCAAGTTCCAGGACAGCCAGGGCTCTTATACAGAGAAACCCTGTCTTAAAAAAAAGAAAGAAAGAAAGAAAGAAAGAAAGAAAGAAAGAAAGAAAGAAAGAAAGAAAGAAAGAAAGAAAGAAAGAAAGAAAGAAAGGGGAAAAAGAAAGAAAGAAAAGAAAATGCACCAGTTTTCTTATTTGGTCTCAGACTTGCGACTAACAATTTCCTGCAGAAAATTAGATAATGATCCAAAATGTCTGACTTCAATAAAAGTTCAGATAATTACCTTTCTTTATTGCAAGACACAATAAAATGAAAAGTTCTCTTGGATACTAGTTAGCCTGATGGCTCTTCCAGGAGACAAGCGGCCTCCATTGGAGATGAAGAGGGGTGCTCGAAAGTCTACTGCTAGGGAAGGTTCTACTTTTCAAAGACATGGGCTAATGGCCCTCCGTCACTGTAATTGGATGGGACTGGAGAGCAGGTCTGGGCTGTGGTAGCCTACTTCCAAGAGGGTGCTTAATGAACTCCTCCACTTGATATTCACAGCCTGTGTACGCCCCTTTTACCAATCTCTGTCAAGCCAGTCCTTGTGACCACTAGGCCAAGCAGAAACAGTGGCACACCACTCTGAAACAAAATTAGAAAGGACTGTGGCTTCTGTTTCAGATGTCCTCCCACGTGTTTATGTTTTCAACTTTCTTTGGGGCCTGTACATCTCTGGGAAGTCAGCTGCTGTGTCCTTGGGGCACTAAGTGGACAAAGACATCATTCAAGGAAAGGAGGCAATTGCTAACAGCCATGGAGAAATCACAGCCTCCCATTAACAACAGTGTGATGGAGCTTAGAAGCAGATTCGATGACTGTGGCTCCCACCCAGTGCCTGGCCATAGCCTCGAGAGAAATCCTGAGCCAGAGTTACCCAGATAAACTACATTGACCCAGATGCTTGGCCCTCAGAGGTGGTGTGTGCCAATATGCATTTACTATTTTCAGTTGCCAGTTTGGGGGCAATTTGTTAGATGGCAATAGGTAGCTAATAGATAGATGTAGGTTCAAAATCTGGGACATTTGTCAGGCAGTTTTACCAGCATGAGAGTGGCTAAGAAACAAGCCTCCAGGAAGGACTTCTGGTTGTGGAATGTTAGTTTAAGGTGTGTTACATTCATCTAGGCTGTGAACTATTTGTTTAATGATGTAAAGGTGTGTTGCATTCTTTTATTTTGCATTTGTTTAACTCTGTGTTACTTTGCCTGTCTACAACACCTGATGGTTTAATAAAGAGCTGAACAGCTGATAGTGAGGCAGGGGAGGGATATGCAGGACTGGAGGGCAGAGAGGACACATAGGAGGAGAAATCTAGGGTAGAGAGTGAAGAGCAGGAAAAGGAGGAGAGGAGGATGCCAGGGGCCAGCCACCTAGCCACCCAGCCAGCCATGAAGTAAGAAGGAAAGAAAGATAATAGAATAAAGAAAGGTAAAAGGCCAAGAAGAAAAATATAGTTAAAGAGAAATGGGATAATTTAAGTTAGGAAAGCTGGCTAGAAACAAACCAAGCTAAGGCCAGGCATTCGTAAGTAAAAATAAGTCTCCATGTATTTATTTGGGAGCTGGGTGGCAGACCTCCAGAGAATAAAGAACAAAACAAAACAAAACAAAAACAACAACTACAACTTCTGGTAGGCTGTCACATGCCGGCCTTTTGTCTATGGGTGGTGCCTACTCTGAGCTATCAATACTGCACATGTCTTAAGACTGTTCAAACACACAAGAAGTATCTTGAAAGACCCTCCTGATAACAACAGCCATCCCTGTAGGCATCAAAGAAAAGGACCCCCTATTGTTGCTGTGAGAACAGAGGCTGGGTTAAAAAGGACGATGGAGGATTGAAAACAGCAGTGTCTGGAACACCGAGGATGCTGAGTAAGAAGGTTTCTATTTGGGGATGAGACACGCAAGCGACGTAGACAGAGGAGGCACAGGACATGGGGCTGGTGATGGCAGGCTCGCTGCCTTCTCTCCAGCCCTTCACCCAGAGCCCTCGGGGAACATAGGTAAAGAACCTCGGTCCTTCCACACATCCCTATGTCTAATGCAGCTGACAGTACCACACTAAGTTGTAAGGATGGCTTCTCACAAGACACCTCCACCAAGGAGACCATCCCAGACCACTCCATAGTCGGGAACTAAATATTCGGTAACCAAGGAAGACTGCAGCTGCCATCTGGGTGGCAGGTAGGAGACTGAACTCTCTGTTGTGGCAGAGCTGCAGGCTGGTCATGGAAATATAAGTGAACGGAACATAGTCGAACTGAGTCCCAGCAAGACATCTGTAAGGCTGGCCACGGCCATGCCAGTCAGGAATGACAGCCAGCAGATAGTCAAGAGCAGCAGCTAAAAAGCATGTGTCGGAGATGGACAGAGGTGGGTGGGGCCTTCAATCACCCCAATTGGGTGGGCAGCATGTGAACCTCTGCCTGGTTGGGCTAGAAAGACATTGGTAGAATGTGAGGATCTCCCATTGGCTCAGCCCGTGATACTGCTAGAGAGCTAAGATCTCATAGTAGTTACCCAGACTTCCTCCAGCCTCTACCATCATGGCCTTGTTAAAATCCCTAGCCAAGAAAGTTTCCTGGCCTTTTCCCTCTTGGAAACGCCTCTACTCTGAAGAGCCTCTCACTTCCCAGAATGCCCCCACTGTACTGTAATTCTCTTTATAAAGCTTGCTTCGGCTTTCCACACAGTCCGTGTCTGTAATTGTGAGACAACCTCAGAGCCACTGTCCCAGGTCTCTTTGGTAACTATGAGTGTCTAGCACCTTAGGTCCCTGCATCGAAAGCATAAATGGGTCCAGAAAGGTCCAGTTCCACTAAAACAAACAAGAACAGAACCCTGAACCGACACCAGGTTAATTATTACTGTTCTTAGCTCTGAACAAAGGCCAACACAGAGGAGAATCTAGACAGGGATGTTTCCACCAACTTTTTGAGGGCAAAGGGATTCAGAAATTAGTTAGCATGGGAGAACTCAACATAGTGTGGGCCAGCTACTCTCACCCAAGGGTCATGCTTGGACTGGTAGTCCTTTATCTCAGTCCCAAGTCCCCCCAAAGAGATACCGTCTGAGTTGGAATCCAGACAAGTAAGATATCCTAGCAGGGAGGCTCGATAAGGGTATATATCATTTCAAAAATAAGGCTATACTTTAAAAATATATGCTAATGAAAAATTATACATGATGACCATCTAGGAATATAGACAGAAAAGGTATTTGGAAATATCAAAAGCTGGAGCTTGCTCCTGGGTAGGTTTGGGTACAGATTATCACTAAACCAGCAGCTTAGTCACATGGCATTTGTGAGGGCTACGGCAATCTCATTTGATGTATCCGTGATCGTTTATTAGATAATGGCAATGAGTGTTTTCTTTACCACTAAAGGTACAGGAAAGGAGGCTGAGTCCTTGGAGCTGGTGTGCGTGTGTGTACATGAGTGTGAATCCACACTCACCCCCCCAAAAAAAAAGTATAAGATGACACTTCAGCTATTCAAGGAGAGAACCTGGCTGGCCACTGCCTGTCCTGAAGTGGCCCTTGGACCTTATTAACAAGCTATGGATACCTATGGTGTCTTTCAAGAACATCACACTAAGACACTTCTTATAAAGGGTCAGGATTGCTACTTGGGACAACAGTCTACACGGAAGCCCTCATCAGGATGTTCTGAAGTGATTTCTTTCTTATTTCCAGTAAAAAGAAAACACCTAAGAAGAAGGACTCTTGTTTTCCACAGAAGACATTAAACACTAAGGCAACTGAGAGTTTCATTTTTCCCCCTAGTAACACAAAGAAATCACCCTCAGGGCAAATGCGTGATGCTGCCGCCACACAGCCAGCTTCCATCCAGTAGGCACATGTGTGGAGTTTAAGCCTCTCACAAGTAGTCAGAAGACATTCCCAGGTGGTACTGACCTTATGGTTCCCAGTCAGACAATCTATCTCAACCTCTGAGCAGGCAGCTCCACACACAAAATACTCATGGGGATGGCCTTCCCCTTTCTCCCAGTTCATGTCTGCCTCATAACCCCTGAAAAGAAACAGAATTGCTGAGGAGCACTGTTAAGTGATCGAGTCCTGCCATCACAGATGATGACGATTAAAGCAGCCCAAAGGGAGGTGTGCCACTCACAAGAGTACATGTGTACAGGGATATGCCAGCACGTAACACATGCCCAACAGATGTGTCCAATACATGTCTCTTCTATGGTCATCAGATTGGGGGTTCAACCTGCCTCTTAAGCCAAACACTGTTTCAAAGGGGCTTATCTGCCTGCCATTTCTCTCTCTGGCTCCAAGATTCAGAGTTCTGCCTGAGGAAACAGGCCCGCTGGCTCCCATTGGCTGGCACCACCAGGCTCTCTGCTTGCTCCATCCCTCGCTCTTTGGTGAGAATGCCAGGTGAATGTCAAAGATAAAAGAAGTCTAGGGCAGCAGCCTGCTGAGTCCTCTCCTCTGTCTTCCCTCTCTCCCACCCTGGAGGAGGCCATGGAAATCCCTGCCAGTGTCTATTCCTGATAGGCAGCTGGAGTCCCAGGCAAAGTGACAAAGTGAGGACATGAGCTGAGATCCTGCCTTGTCTCGGCATTCACCATGAAAACATTCAACTAATGGTTTCCTAGAGGTTGTGGTCCTTGGGGCTCCACAGTTAGTGTTCTCTCTCTCTCTCTCTCTCTCTCTCTCTCTCTCTCTCTCTCTCTCTCTCTCTCTCTCTCTCTCTCTCTCTCCCAGAGGCGCCAATCTTATTTTTTGGCTTTAACTTTCACCCCTATTCTTGTTTCTTAACTTTAGGGATAAATTACATTTTCAACAAAAAGCCACGGCTGTGGATTACAAGCACTAATTCCCAGAAAGCTGCATCATGGCCACAGTATGATCCGAATCAGCACTCAATTCAAGTTCACCTGTGTGAACCATTTTCTCCAAAAAAAGGTCTTTGGATCCTTGGACAAACTAGCAGCTAAATGTTTCTTCTAACAGCAGGCTAACTGAAGGGGGTGAGTCAGGTTAGGGGCCAAAATTGCAAAGAGAACTGAAATTCTTCCTCCAGCTCCTACTGCTGTTTTCCATGACGTTTGATTGAAGGGACAATTTTACCTGAAATATCCAACAGCTGAGAGACTGATGCTCTGGTCAAAAGCAGTCTGTGCCTGCGAGGGAAGAGCAGAACATGACATAATGAGGATTCCCGAGAGGATTGCTCAGGAGTTTTGTGTAGCAATAACAAGGAAAGCCCCAAATGAACGTTTCCTGTCACCAGCCTCCATCTACAGAAGCATTCATGGCTCGCTGTGTGTAATGGCAGCATTTGATCAATGCACATGGTTGTCATAAATGTCTGCCGTGATACATTATGCTAATAAACTGAACTATAATGGCCACCCACGTCCTGCTTATGAAGGGATCCATTCAGTCATCTGGAAAGACTTAGGCTATTAACGTGGCCAATTTTGGGACACAATGGTTGGATGTTTAATTTTATATTGTGTATCTATCTAAACAGTTTCAGCTGAGGGGAGTGATTTTGCTAAGTTGTGCCAGTGACATCCAATGGTTTGTGCAAGTACATATGGTTGACTACTAAACAGGAAAACAAAGGTTAGGTCAAAGACTCTAAAGAGACTGTGAAAGGTGCGGCGCTATGGAAGAAGACAGACTCAATGGCAGCGTCTGCGGTGGATGGCGAAGGGGGGTGTGTTCCTGAGTTACACCTGAATGCAATTTTCTCCAGACAGCCATTTTCAACTCTGGGCTCAGGCAACACCAGGCAGGGGAAGAACAATGATGTCCAGCGCAGATTTAGAAGTTTCATATTGTATAATAATAATAATAATAATAATAATAATAATAATAATGGTTTTTCAAGACAGGGTTTCTCTGAGTAGCCCTGGCTGTCCTAGAACTCACTCTGTAGACCAGGCTGGCCTTGAACTCAGAGATCAGCCTAACTCTGCCTCCCAAGTGCTGGGATTAAAGGTGTGTGCCACCCAGCTTATTTCATAATCATTCATTACGTAATGAGCCTTTATGAAATAGCAGGCGCTTATGGGTGAGACACAGGTGACTGAGCAAGCCACCAGAATTCTAAGCACGCACGCTCATCCTGAGCAACCTCAGCCCTGGACTCTTTCCAAGCAGAACTCTACACCACACTTTGCCAAACCTGTACTTTGATATTACAGAGCTGGTCATCTAGAGCAGACAGCTGACAGCTACACCAGGGGTTGGAGAATGCCTGCTCCATGTTGTCTAATGCTTACCAGTCGGCCATTTGGAAAAGGTAGCTAGTTGATGACAGACTGTGTGTCTTCTCCAACTAGACTGCCAGCTTGTCAGGAAGCAGGCGAATGTTCCTGGTCCACTGGTGTCTATGATGTGTATAGGTGTCTATGGGTGTATAGAACACACCCCAGCTTGGTTTCCTATTTGTTTTTTATAAGCTATTTTATTCTTATGGATATGGGTGTTTTGTCCGCACGTGTGACTGTGTATGCAGAGACTGGAAAAGGATATGATCCTTTTCATAGGGAAAAGATCCCTTGGAACTGGAGTTGTTACAGACAGTTGTGAGTTACCATGGAGGTGCTGGAATTGAACCCAGGTCCTTTGGAAGAGCAACAAATCCTCTTAACCTCTGAGCCATCTCTCCAGCCTCTGGTTTCCTCTCTCTAAATGCGTGTCTAACTGGGCTTTACAGAATGATTTCAGTATATATATATATTTGGCAGAGTGACTCCAAAGGAGAAGAACACACAGCTATTATCCAGAAAGCACCTAGGTCCCACAGGATGAGACATTCACTGACTGCAGCTCAGGGCAGGAGTTGTAGCGTGGACACCATCGTTCTCTGTAACAGAAACATACCCGGGCACACCACTTCTCTCACCACACGTGACTCCATGTGCCACGTGCAGAGGAGCCTTTTAGCTGTCATTATGCAATTATGACAGTGCCTTTGAATCCCCCATCCCCTAAACACAATCCACGCCTACTTCTCTCCCCTCTCCTCTCTCTCATTAGTTTCTGTGACAAACCACAGAGAACCAGTGAGTCTCACCCAATCCTTCCACGTTCCGTGAGGATTCTTGTTGATGATGGGTTCAAGGCGTTTTAGAAGAGTCTGGCAGGCATCCTGTAGGTGATTTAAAGATACAATTCTAATAATCTCATGAAAACATCAGTGTCAAAACAACATGGTGTGTCCTCCCACAGTTACCTCGGAGGTACGCAGGAACAAAGAGACACCGGGAGTCAATGCAAGAGAGGACGACGTGAAAGGCTTTATACAGGGATGTTCGTAGGAGAGCACCTGTCAGACCTGTACTGGTCTGAAAGGCAACGGCCTTACACACTACACTAGGTCAACACTTAACGGAAGGGCTGTTCCACACCACCAAACACTGGTTCCAAAGCATTAATTTTCTCGGCACACTTGTTCAGGCTTCAAGAAGCCGGAGTGAGAGGGGATGGGACTGGGATGGAGAGAGGGCGTCGCCCAAAGGCCCTGGCAAGAGGCAGGAGTCTGACTGAACACAGAAGGGGGGGGGGATACTGGGGTGTCTGGGGTAGAATTAAGAGGACTTGCTGGCCGGTGAAGCTGCAGGCCCAGAGCCTCTGAGTGTTTGCTGGGTCGCCTGCTGGGTCTGTGCGCCTGCCCTGAACTGAGGAGCCGGGAGGGATGAGCCACTCTTCTCGTCTGATCTCCAGCTATGGATTTGGCCCCGAAGGGTTAATGACAGATGTTGCTTTAGCGGGCTTTACCTTTACTGCGAGTCCATTGAGGTCCGCCACCACAGACCCTCCAGAGCTATTAGCGTTGGGGACGGTTTCTGTGCTTGTCCCACGCAGGTAGACGTTGGACATCGGCATCCTTAATTCACGGCTGACCACCTGCAATTGTGAACGTAGGTTTCTTTTCAGACGCTTTGGTTAGTTGCAGACCTGTGCACATGCCCGGCTGGCACAGCACACGTGTGCAGCCCTTATATGTATGACAGGGATGAAGAAGCTGAACCGTGAACTCCTTCAGGTACAAAAAACCCCCTGTCTTCTAAAATCCTGGTAGCTAGTCTGGACTCCAAGTTTCAAACAGATTTTCTTTTCCGTTGATTTTCTCACATGAAGTAACGTCAGGAAAAGACACCAGGCTAGTGCAGGAGGGAAAGGCTTCATTTCCATCTCTGTATTAATAAAATCAACACTGCCCAGCTATTCTCACCACAGTACTTTGCAAACTCCCAGCCAAGGGGCCATCACTTTAGCAGGAGCTGCCTGGTTTCTGTGCACATGCACAGCCCTGGGCACACTGCAGGAAAAGAACACCTCTCAGATGGGTCCCCAGACATGGGTCCCCGGAACACGTGCACCACAGAGGAGGGCTGGGGCCGGGGCTGGGGGCCAACAGGGGGGTCCACACTTGTAGTGCTGGAGGAAATCATTTTAGTTGATTCACATTCATCTCCCTCTGGCTAGCAGGATGCTTGGTAGAGTTTGTCCACAGCCAGCCCAAGAACACAGGCAGCCTGAGCCCTAGAGTCTCAGCAAAGCGTCTAGGCAGAGTCATGGGCTCTCCACGTAAGGTCTTTGGCTCAAGAAGGAAAACACTGAAATCTCACTGAAAAATTGAACTCGAGAACTCTCAAATGCTAGCAGCATGAAAAACAAAAACAAAAACAAAAACAAAAAACCCCTACACATCTCAAATCCCTGTAATTAAAAAAAAATCTAAATTATATCACTTGAGTTGCTTTCATTCACCTGGAAAATAATCTAATTATTTCAACAATTCATCAAATTGAGTGTTAGTGGAGGGCACGATGCAATGACAGACACTTTACAGAAAACAATTTAGTAACGTGTGTCAAGCAGTTCCAAATACTCAGACCCCATGATCCAGTAATTCCTCTTCTGGTGAGTCATTTTTAAGGAAACAATCATTGAGAGGATCCTAGGTTTATTTTGAGAACTATTCATTGAATAGTTCAATAACCAGGGTAGAGTTAATTACAAATACATCCCCCATGCAGCCATCAAAAGCCATGATTGTTAAGAACATCTTCTGCTTGTCTGCTCTGTTTTTGAGACAGGATGTCACTCTGTGGCTGAGTTTGGCCTGAGTTTGATCCTCCTGCCTGAGCCCCCAGGGTGCTGGGATTTTGGTGGGCACACCATACCTGGCAATTGTAAAAAATTTGCAACAACAGGAACAAGTGGTCACTCTTTGTAAGGCTGGTTGTGAAAAACATGGCAATGAACAAAATTACACCAGCAACATATTAGCAATTTTTATAAAAAGAAAATCAGACAAAATTGAAGGACCCTAACACAGAATTGCTAATAAACACTAGCTAGAGATATCAAGTCTGATTTATGTTATTGATTGTTCAGAGCCCTTAAGACAAAAAAAAGGGCAAGAAACATTACAATCCATCAGAATTTACACATCTTTCACCACCAAGCAAAAACTCAAAGCAGGACAATTCGGTTGTCAATACATTCAAAAGCGAGCACGCGGCCATCTTTAACGATAAAACAAACCCGTCTTTTGGCACATGCTTTTCTAGCATTCAGTGATGAAACTGACTTGTTTACACAGTTTCGGCTAATAGCTTAAAGCTCAAGCCGTCAGTTGTACAGCGTCCTGCCCTTTTGTTTTGGGACAGAGAAATATGCCCACCGTCCTCCCTCGTAAACACATCTGTGAGGACATACTCACCAGAATCCAGGGTTTGTGTTCTTACCTGAATCATTTTAGTGTGGACACCCTGCCCCATCTCGATCCCACCGTGAGTGACCAGTACAGAGCCATCGAGATAAATGTGAACCAGGGCAGCTGCCTGAGGGGGCGATGAAAAGAGATGAGTCAGAAGAGGCGTGTGTCAGGACATGTCGCCGCAACTAAAGCACCTTCCACCCCTCCTCCCAGCCCAACCAGAGCCAAGGCAACGGCAGAGCAAGGATTGCATAGTAGTCACCCCAAAATGCTAATCCAAATAAGGTGCACAGAGACACATTCATTGTTTGGTTGCAAATTAACCCTAAATTGGTGGTTTTCAACCTTCCTAATGCTGCAACCCTTTAATACAGCTCCTTATGTTGTAGTGACCCCCTCCCCAACCATAAAATTATCTCATTGCTGATTCACAACTCTAGTTTTGCTACTGTTATGAATCGTAATATAAATATCTGATATGCAGGATATCTGATATGGGACCCTCAGATGGGTCGCGACCCACAGGTGGAGAACCAGTGACCTAAACCATCTTGGCACAGAACTGCAGACCTCTGGAGTGGTCATCTGGCTGTGCAGTTCTTCCGAAGGACACAGAAGCAACCGAGCTGAGCATAGAATTAAAAGCTCGTCCCTCAGAAGCAGCTAGACAAAGTGAATGCATTCTACCACCGACGAGCATGTGGCTTCTCCCAAGTCTTCCTGGGCTGAATTCACCGCAGGGTCTAATTCACTCTTACCTGGGATTGTTTATCTAAATTGTCAATGCGAAGGGACCTAGAACCACTTAGGAGAAAAATCTCGGGACATTCTAACTGAGGAGTTGGGAGTTTGGGTTGCTTGAAGTGGGGAAATTCACATTAACATGTGGCACCATTCCAAAGGCTGGGGTCCTGGACTACGTAGAGTGAGCGGAGTGTCATCTCTCACTGCAGCCTGCTTCCTGAATGTGGATGCAGGGTGACCATCTGTCTCAGGTTCCTGCCACTGTGATGGACTGCATCCTGAACCTCCATAAACCCTTCCTTCCCTCCACCGTGCCTGGCTTAATCTGGGATCTGTAAAAATAATATCTATAGAAGATTCTGGTGATAAGGAAATTTCTACTCCATAAACGTAGAATTCTACCACAACTCTATTACTCAGATTCCTTATAAGCAGCCCTGGTCACAAGTCAAAGTTCAGGAATTCCACATCAGTCACCAGATAAACCCACACAAAGGACTGCTTTCCTAGATCAGTCTTTTGCCCACCAGAAGAACTTTCACATCCATGTGTGGCCTGTGGACCACACCTGGAGAATGGCTCCTTTATCAACACTTGAAGGTGTATGTTACACCCAAGTTTCATTCAAAACCAGAGGCGCAAACAGTAAGTGAATCTTAGTAGCTAAGCAAAGACTTATTTAGTCAGCAAAAGGAGCTACAACAACACTTCCCAGTCTTCCCTCTTAACAGTTATGAGGAGAACCAACTCCTAAAAAATGTGCTTAAATAGTTAAATCATTTTCTCTTCCAGGTTTAGTTGACCCTTACCTAGCAAGGCAAGAGGGCCCCCGGTGCCCCACAATCTCCCATTTCTACTTCGTGTCTAGAAACAGGAAGTCGCAGTGGCTGGAGGAGGAATCTCTTACTGGACAAGATGAACATCCGGCGCCCTGAGCAGTCATCTCAACTGCTTAGCACCGGCCAGCAGTAAATCATGGTTCCCCGACTTCCCTCCAAGACGGCTTCTGCCCACGATGGCAGTATAAGCAGACAAGCTCTCGTGTTCCAGAGTAATTCAGGCTTTGCTGAGCACCACCTGGGTGGGGTTCGGCACAGGGTAGTGCCATCCTATGGCCGACCCAACGTGGGGGACCGTTCCTCAGTACCTTCGTTTCCCAGGCCTCCGCCACCTGTGTTTCAGGAACTCACCTGTCCCATGGCTACTGAGCCCAGACCCACAGGATACTTCAGGGGAATCATGGCCAGCCCCCTCTTCTTCCAGGAATTCTCTGCGTTGAATTTCCCTACAGCTGTTTTCCTCAGGGAGTAGGAAGACTTGGCCATGCATTCTCTCCAGCACTCAGTGAGGGTCTTGGCACTGAACTCTTGCTTGTAGGGGGTAATGTTGATGTCCTTGTACATATTTATGGTTCGAACCTGCCAAAGGAGAGGAGATTAAGAAGTGAGGGGAGGCTCAGGAGACATAGTCTTGTCCACCCAATGTCCTCTTCCTCCACTGCTGCCCGTCCTGACAGGGCCAACCTACGTTCCGCCTAAGCGTTGCTCATGCCGTTCTCAAAGCACGCCATCTTTCTTACCCTCCACTCAGAACCCATCGACTAGGCCAGACTCTCGTTTCTATGCTACTCTTGTGCAAGTTTATAGGGCGGAATCCTTGGCCTCTATTCCCAAGTATCTCAGGATGGCCCAGGTATGTTCCCGACTCTCGGTTCTTGTATTTGTGGGCATCTGTTGAAAGGTGCCCGGGCTATGCAGCCTGGGTTATTTAGATGCTATGGCGAGACAGGACCGTTTACTCCCAAAGCCAACCAGCAGGGGTATTTGTTTAAACGTAACTGATGGCTAGGAGGAAGAACACATGAGATTACTTTGTAAATTCTTGGGGAGATGCATGCTTGTGTACAACGCATTTTAATTGTTTCCATTACCCTTTTCCATTTTTAGTACCCCCCCCCCCCGCCTACCTCCTCCCCCATCCCCATCCCATTGAAACCTTTCTGCTTCCTAAGCTCCCTGACCTATGCATTTTTTGGTGTGTACAAACAACTCTATGTAATTATGGTTGCTTGTGTAGACATGGGCAGGAGGTTACTTTCTGAAGCACGCGCAACTGACTAGTGGGTACAACACTGAAGAAAGCCACAGGCCCTGCCGACGGCAACCATTGAAAGTCCCTCAAGGCAGGGTGAAGCCTCATGAGCTCCTTCCAGGATCCATGATGAAATGTGGACTGGCTCAGTCTTGGGCAGGTCTTATACAGGAAACCACAAATGAGCAGATTCTATCCCCAGATGTCTGACGCCCTGAGTAGACTGATATTGTCTGCCCAGAACTGGCAACTAAGCCCCTCAGCTAAGAGCAAAAGAGACCAAGTGCCTTATATTCCTAGTTGAGAAAACCCTCACAGTTATGGCCAGCTCCCTCAAAAGCAGATAGGGGTCATTATAAACACACACTCTCCCCGAGCAAAGCCTCCAGCAATTGCTCAGGCCCCCATGAGAGGAAAAGTGGAACTTCACGCAATGTGCCATTGGAGGGAAAATAGATTTAAGAGACCATTCTCGACAGGAAGGGATGTCTTTGTGTCATTCCCGTCTCCCTCCTGCTACCAAACATGCTCAGAGGTGAGGCCGGGTGGGAGGTGATGTCCTCTCCAGAGACTCAGTACTTCTCACGAGACCCTGGTTACTTCCCGGAAGACTGAGTTACTGGCAGAGTGAGTCTCAATCCCAAAGCTTCCTCTAACCTCCCGTCTTCCCACGTGAACCCTCTGGGTAAGATGTGACAGCGTCAGCTGCTGCTGCGCAGTCATCAGAACCAATGTCAGCACCGTGGCCCTAGACATCTGAAGTCTGAGTGAGACACACCTCAAGTGTGTGTGCATGTATGCATATACACACATGCATATGCAAGCATATATACATATACATATGTATGTACACATACACACATGTATATGTAAGCATGTATACATATGTATGTACACACATGCACACGCACACACACACATATATATGCAGACATTTTGTTATAGCAATACACAATGACAATACAAACCCAACTAATGGGAACTTCTCAATAACCAGACAAAAATCACACTCCTAAAAACAGTGCTTCCCAGTTTTTTAAGGTGGAGCATGAGTAAGACAAGGACTACTAAACTTGGTTCCTGACCGTCTTAACTAGTTGACTGGGCAAACTCAGGCATTTAAGTCATTTCCTCTCTGGATGGCCTCTCTAATTTTTCAACTCGAATCATCCCAAGCATTCCCAGCTCAGATAGTCAGCATCTTTCATGCGCGAGACTCGAGGAGGGTTACCTGCTCCGGGGACAGGCCACACTGGACTGCCACTTCTGTGATACAGGCTTCGGTGATGAGCCCTGCCTGAGGGAAGCCAAACCCACGCAAAGCCGTGTTGGATGGAAGGTTGGTTTTGCAGACCCTGCCCCGGCAGCGTAGGTTGGGAAACTTGTAAGCATTGTCCATCTTCAGAAGTCCCATGTCTATCACCTGGAGAAACCCAGAATGGATGTGAGAAGACCTCAGCCTTCTGTGCATGTCCTACCGTGCAGACACCTCACAATGAAACCAGGCTGGAAACAGCACCCCTCTTCACGTCTCAGCAAAAACGCTGGGAGATGTGACACCCCAGTTAAATATATTTTGCTGTAAGATAATTTGAAAGGATTTGAATTCTTCTCAATTATTACCTTAATTTTCACACTTTAAAGCAAATGCATTTTTTCCAAGTTCCAACTATTTCCAGAAGGCTTGGATATGTTTGTAGCTCCCAAGCATGGGCTTATTGAATAAAATAGTGTAGAAATTTTAAAAGGAGTTCTGCTATCTGTTTTAATGCATGGATACTCAACCAGAAGAAATCATTCCGTCTACCAAATGTGGATATTTAGCAATGTCTGGAAATAGTTTTGGCTGCTAAGATTGGGAGGTAGCATGCCAATGGCATCTACAGGCCAAGGATGCTGGTGACTATCTCACAATGCACAGGGTAGCCCCTGTTAAACAATTGAAAATATCCACAGGGCCAAAGCTTGGAAAGCTTGGTCTAGTGCTCACATCTAGGTATGGGAAACATAGAGAGGAAACACAGATGCAAGCTTGGCCAAGGACTCTGGGCTTCACTTGTGGTTTTCAGGGAGTAACTCTATGTGGTTCTACAGTGAGAGTCTCCATACTGAGAGTCTCAGTAAATGTTACATAAAGAGTGTATAGTTCCTGGTTGAATCATTTTATGTAACACTCTTTGGAGACAGAAAACTTCCTTTAATACACTTACCCATGAGGACTCATCCAGAGAGTGCCCTCCATTGCAATAATGTTCCAAGTCCAGGGCCAAGATTCTGCCATCGTTCATGAATCCAGCCTGGGGGAGGGGAAAAGAGGGAGGGAGGGAGGGAGGGAGGGAGGGAGGGAGGGAGGGAGGGAGGGAGGGAGGGAGGGAGGGAGAGCTGACTGTTGATACTGGCCTAAGAGGTCAAGTCTGTATAAAGCTCGCTTAGTCATAGTTTGGAAAGGCTTCATGGAGTGAGGTTTGATAGCTGTTTCTTGGATATGGAGCTGGCTTAGAAAACACTGTGTTGTAGTCAGTGTTAATTATCAGTTCGACAGATCTAGAATTGCTATGAGACAGGTTTCTGGACATCCCTGGGTGGGATCATCTTGATTGGGTTAACTAAAGTGGGAAGACCAACCCATTGGGTGGTGCCATTCCCTTGGCTTAGGTCCTAGACTGCATCAAAGGAGACCAGGAGCCGGGCGTGGTGGCGCACACCTTTAATCCCAGCACTCAGGAGGCAGAGCCAGGCGGATCTCTGTGAGTTCGAGGCCAGCCTGGGCTACCAAGTGAGCTCCAGGAAAGGCACAAAGCTACACAGAGAAACCCTGTCTCAAAAAAAAAAAAAAAAAAAATTTAGTTTGGGCTGGAGAGATGGCTCAGAGGTTGAGAGCGCTGGTTGTTCTTCCGGAGGTCATGAGTTCGGTTCCCAGCAACCACATGGTGGCTCACAGCAGTCCATAATGAGATCTGGTGCCCTCTTCTGACATGCGGGTGTATGTGCAGACAGAACACTGTATACACAATGAATGAATAAATCTTTTTAAAATTAAAAAAAAAAAAAAAAAAAAAGGAGACCAGGAGCTGAGCACAGTTCTCACGGCTTTCTTCTTCCTGACTCCTTGTGTGCGCTGCAATGTGAGCAGCTCCTGTCGCCTTGACCACCTCCGTGATGCATAGAACTCTCTAACTACAAATCAAAATAAATCCTTATTCCTTTAAGTTTATTTTAGAGTGTTTTATCACAGCCCAAGGAAAAGTGAATAGTATACTGTGTTAGCTCTCTGGCTATCTTTGACATGGAAATTAATCAGGTAATGTGTGGAAGTAGAAGCAGATGATCAACACAAAGCAAGTGCCCTTTAGATAAATCATCGACATTACTGTACAAATATTAATCTCATTTCTTGTCCTCACACTTCTCCCTGTCACTGAACATCACTGCCATGGTGATGGCCTCTGTACCTATCTATGGTCCGGTCTTTTAAATAAAGGCACATTTAAGGTGAAGGGTATTTCTGTTTCAATTTCCTGTTTTCATTTTTCCCCCAACACTTAACACAAACAAGATCATCATTTTCTTTCCAGAATGCTCACTGCTTCCATATTTTTTTTCTTTTAGAAATCTCCAGGCTGTGTTCTGTGGCCTTATTCATCATGCGGTTCTAAGGGTTTCAGCAAATACTAGTCTATTTTTTACAGTACTCTCTCGAGTTCATCTGCTCCATATCCTCCAACCATGTCTCAACTCAACTGCTATCTGTCTGTATTCATCCTGCCTTCTGCGGCCACCTGCTCATCTTCACACTCTCAGGCCATCCTGTCTGCAACAGGCACATGAGTCTCCCGTAAGTACTTACCCAGTTATGGTACATGACTTATCAACAATCAACTCAGTCTCACTGTTCTGTGTGAGGCCAAGTTTAAAGTCGTTATTCTGGGGCTTTTAGCCTCCCCTCGGCTGGCATCTGGGCACACAAGACTCCATTTCCTAGCTATTCCCACAGCTAGGTGGCAAAGTCAGTCTCAAAGATGTCTGGACAGAAGCCAGGCCCACAACGTACAGGTTTGACACTTGATAAATCATCCACGTGAATATGCCTTTGCCTATGGCCTTGTGTAGATGGCTCTGTGATGGACTCAGAGTCCCTGTATAGGGCTCCAGTAGAACCCTCGGGGATGATGCAATATTCCGTGTCTACATGTGCAATATGGTAGTCAATAGCTACAGGTGTCCACTGTGTACTTGAAATATTGTTAATGCAACTGTAGAACATCATCTTTGTTTAACTGTATTTTGTTCATTTAAATGTGAATTTCAATAGTCGTCTGCACCTAGTGGTCACAACATTAGAGAGTGCATTATAGAAAGATAAAAGGTGCCATTAGAGAAACAAGGCCCTGAATGATTGGAGCAAGTTCTCCCTTCCCAATCTATGCAGGCTACAAAGCTGCTACCTAAATGGGAAATAACATAATAAAGGTCTCAGATCCTGAGAGATTTGGGTTATTTGTTAAAGCTGTCAGAAAGATTTAAAATGTAAACTAGTCTTTTAAAAGGCAAAAAGATAATTATTTTCTACTATAGAAATTTTTCTAGGAATTTCTGGGTCACAGTTTTTCAAGATACTCTTGATATATTAAAAATGAGGACCCATTTGCAAATAATTGCAATTTCATATAGCACTATTGGTATAGGCGTTATTCTATTTTTACCTTTTATGTGTGAAAAGTGGTTATCAGATCTACTTTCATGGACATACGCAGTCACAGGCTTTCCAATTATTCACGCTGCAATGCGCAATTCTAGCTGGTACTTTCTCTCACACTGACATCTCTGAGCAAAGCAGGAAATCTCACTGAACCGTGTGGTAATTAAACCGAGGCACAAGAAGTAGAGAGGCAGACCACCATTTTGTCCTGGCTGGTTTTTTAATGTCAATTTGACACACGCTAGAGTCATCTGAGAGGAGGAAACTTCAATTGAGAAAATGTCTCTCTAAGATGGGGCTGTAGGCAAGGCTTGTAGGGCATTTTCTTAATTAGTGATTGGTGGGGGAGGGCCCAGCCCATTGTGGGTGGTGCCATCCTGGGCTGGTGGTCATGGGTTCTATAAGAAAGCAAGCTGAGCAGACCATGGAGAACAAACCATTCCTTCATGGCCTCTGATTGGCTCCTGCCTCCAGGATCCTGCCCTGCTTGAGTTTCTGCCCTACGCTTTCAACGATGGGGATGGACTGTAATATGGAAATGTGGGTGAAATAAATCCTTCCTCCCTAGTTGCTGGGTCATGGTGTTTCACCGCAGCAGTAGGCACCCTGAGGAAGACACATCTGTTGATGTGATTTTTCTTCCCCCAGCAGAGCAGCCAGATGCTGCTGCCATCTGCATTTGTAGAACGCTCCATTTGCAACACAAATCCTTCCCCGACTGGTTCTTCTGTTCACCTTATACTTCCCGAGGTAGGGGTGGCGGCCTCCAGTTATGAGCATGTCTTCTCCTCGTTCCAGAATGCAGCGGACTGCACGGCCATGTCTGAGACAGAGAAGAAGGAAGAAGGAGACAAGCAAGCAAGTGAGCTATTATTCCACAACGCTATTACGCCTTCCAGGTGTGGCGGCTCCAAAGGCATTTCCTACTGCGAGATTTTGAGATCCTCCTTTAAAACCAGTGAGATAGCCGGGCGGTGGTGGCGCACGCCTTTCATCCCAGCACTCGGGAGGCAGAGCCAGGTGGATCTCTGTGAGTTCGAGGCCAGCCTGGGCTACAAAGTGAGTTCCAGGAAAGGCGCAAAGCTACACAGAGAAACCCTGTCTCAAAAAAAAAAAAAAAAAAAAAAAAAAAAAAAAAAAAAAAAAAAACACCTGTGAGATAAATAAATGTAAGCTTAACCCAAAAAGTATCTATTCAATTCAAGAGAAAGGAAAGAGAGAGAAGTGGGGGGAGGGGGGCGCGGAGAGAAAGGAAGGCTGATTGATTTTAGGAGATAAGCGGGTTACATATCTGATCTATAAGCATATAGTTCAAACTCTCAGTGCTTGGGACAAGTAACCCCACCCACTCAGGACCTGTTCCTGTTGACTTTCCAAGCATTATAATATTTCATTTTTGTTTGTTTATTATTTATTTATTTTGGTTTTTCAGGACAGGGTTTGACTGTGTAGCCCTGGCTGACCTGGAACTTGTTCTGTAGACCAGGCTGGCCTTAAACTCACAGAGATCCACCTTCCTGTGTGTCCTGAGTGCTGGGATTAAAGGTGTGGGCCACCACCACCCAGCCCAAGTATTGTAATATTTTTACAATGGCTTTCATTATGTTTTTCAGTGATTGATACTTATTTTGGGTCTTACATAGTTTGACAAGAAAAGACAAAAGTTTCATAAGCTGGCATCCTGTCAGTGTGCTGGTTGGTAATGTGTGATCTTGTATAACCTTAGCCTGGATTCGTTCTCATTGCAAGTGCTGCTATTAAGATTTCATTTATTTAACAGATCTCTCTCACTTACTTTCTGGCGGTGAACGCGGTGATGGCTGCCATGACGCCGGTTTTGCCCACCTTCCCTCCAAACGCCCCGCCGACACGCCGTACGTGGCACATGACCTTGTTGACTGAGAGCTTCAAGGTCGAGGCAACTATATCCTGCGAACAATAACAGTTTTCATTAATCTGGCCATCTTCAGCAAGACTTACGGCTCTCACTGCCATTCCCACAAGCTTAGCGGGAAGACTGTCCCCTGAGTGTCCCAACATTTACACGATTGGATTCCATAATGTTGAATATGATATACAAGCCATGCGGTTCATGTGGTTATGATAAAGGACAGAGAGGAAAATGTCCAATAACCTTACCATTACCCGAAACCATGCTCCTGGATATTGGACTAGAATGATATTGCCAAACCACCGTTAATAGTAACTAGTTCTTTCTATAGCAGTGAAAGTGCCAGCCAGAACCTCAGCCAGAGTATCCTTCTCACACTAATCCCTCGAGGGATGTTTCCTGAAACAGTAAGATGTCGTGGCCCTCTAAGCTTCTCTATTCACCTGTCTCTGCTTTTCATGTCCTTTCTGGGTTACTGTGAATACCGATCAATTGGTCTTCCCAGGATGTGGGTTCCTCTTTTGGCCATTCTAATATTTATAGATCGTTTTGTCTTAACAACTGGCTTTGATGGAGGGGGAGCCCAAGATAAATGGCCCACTGTCACACAGGGAATGGAACAGAGCAGCTGTGGGACAGCAATTATCTGGTCCCTCTTGGTGGTCCACCTTCCCGTGTGGCTGTTCACATCCGCACACTCCTCCTCCTCTGGCTCCTGGGTACCCCCCACTGCTCCCGATCCCTTCGCTTTGCTCCCTGACTTTTACCTCGATGCTTGGACCAGTTCAGACAGGCATCATCTCCATCCTGGCATGTGAGTTGCCTGGGACATGGGACACGGGCAAGTGATGTTTTCAGAAGAGACAGGCGGGTGGATGGGTGAGGGTGAGTGGTGTTTGTGCCGTGGGACCCCCAGGGGTAGTCTCTCCTCCACCATCTAACAAACCTCACTCCCGCTACAAAGGCAAGTGAAAGCTTCTTCTTTGTAGGATTTCTGGGTGACTCTGACCCTTGCCACACCCTCCTCGCTCTTAATATCTCCCCTCATGGGACTTAGTGGGTTTAGCACCTCGTCACGTCTTTTCCAATAGCGTTTCCCAACTGTTCTCGTAAACTAGGTACTATGAGCTTGAGAAGACAGGGATTTCTCATTTCCCCCTTGTGTCCCAAGAGCCAAGAGGACACCAGAAGATGTCTGCTGGTTGCATAATTCATTTTGAAGCTATGGATCCACAAACAAAGACTTCTCTCTACTTTAATAGAAAACCCTCTCCTAAGTTAGGAAACGATATGGCTGTCAATATCCAATTTAATTTGGCTCTTAGTATTTACTATGTTGTTTTGCCTGTAATTGTTCTTGGTACATTTTGCTGGCAGAAACCATTTAGCCACATCCCCTCATCAATGACCCCATGTTACCTGTATGTATGTGGGAAACTGTGTGGACACGTAGACGTCAATTTCTCCATCCTCTCCTTTGGGAACAACCAGCATGCTTTGGGTTTCCATATAAAAATGTTCCTGACCTCCTATATGTATTTCACCTGTCAGGAGAATACTTAGATGTCAAAAGCTGACGGAAAAACCAGGCACTCCCCGCCCCCTCCCGTTGACTCATGATCCAGAAACTCCACCGAGCAAGCTCTACACAGAGAAGCCACACACATTGAAGGGCCACGAACACCAGCAGTCAGCTTTCAGGTTGGAAGCGGAGTTGCAGAGGGGAATCTCGTGCCTGTCAGTGTGTGCAGCCAGAGCCCTAAGGAAAGACATCTGAGTTTCTAGAGTCAAAATTCTGTGACAGGAGACTTCTAGTTCCAAGATGAGATGGAATATTATGTTCCTCCCACTAACTACATCTAGTCACCTGAACCTTAAATGCAAACTGATCTAAGAAGTATGACAGTTAATTGTGAAAAATGGAGTCATTCATGTCATACCCAACAAAAAGGGCATCAAGAGGCCATGGGGGGAAAACACTAACTGTGTATATGTATTCCAAAACTACCTTCCAAGCCCAACACAAAGCGATAAGGGCCTAATTGTAACTCCCAGATTCTATTTTTTTTTTTTTTTTTTGAGACAGGGTTTCTCAGTATAGTTTTTGGTGCCTGTCCTGGATCTCACTCTGTAGCCCAGGCTGGCCTCACAGACATCTGCCTGGCTCTGCCTCCGAGTGCTGGGATTAAAGGCGTGCGCTATCACTGCCCAGCCCAGATTCCAATTCTTATCTACCAAATACTGACACGTGACAATCAGAATGTACCTGAGTCCGTCCACTGATGCTGACAAAGTCACCGGGCTTTCTCAGGATAGAGCTTGGATAATCTTTTCTTCACCCACAAACCCTGACCTTTTCCTCCATTCCCCAGATAATAGGGCAGCCCTTCTCTGTACGAGTCTCCCTGTTGTATTTCTATTTCTTGTATATTATCCCCCAAATAAATCCATTCATTTCCTCTCTCTCTCTCTCTCTCTCTCTCTCTCTCTCTCTCTCTCTCTCTCTCTCTCTCTCTCCCCTTCTCTCTCTCTCTCTCTCCCCACCCCCCCCACACACACACTGCAGACTGACAGAAGTCACCGAAAGGTAGAGATAAAAATCGGAGTGAGTAGGGACTTCAGCACAGCAGCTGGCGTTCAGAGTTACTGCTACCATGCACCTCGTGTGTGCCAGTATTGACTCCACAGAAGCCAGAAATCCCAAAACACCCACAGGCAAAGTAAAAAACCTCACTCCCCCTACAAAGGCAAGCGAAAGCTGCTTCTTTGTAGGGTTTCCGGGTGACTCTGACCCTCGCCACACTCTCCTCGCTCTTAATTCCTCCCCTCAAGGTCTTCTTTACTTAGCGGGTTTAGCGCCTCGTCACGTCTTTTCCAATGGCGTTTCCCAACTGTTCTCGTAAACTAGGTACTACGAGCTTGAGAAGACAGGGATTTCTCATTTCCCCCCTGTGTCTCAACAGCCAAGAGGACACCTAAATATGCCTGCTGGTTGCATAATTCATTTTGAAGCGTTGGAAAAGCAAACAGCCTCATGAGAGCCAAAGAACCCTAAGGAGAGGAGTCTAGGAACACAATCCCTTTAGCCGAGAATCAGTGGACACCAACCAGACAGCACAGAAGGACCTGGAGCCCCACCCCGACCTGCAGAGGTGAAGAGGGGGGCCCAGACTCCCACCCATGTCAGGCTGTCGTGAGTGCTCCCCAACTCCTTGCTGGGCCATGTCAATGACCCCAATGAGAAATCTGCCCAGCCTGGTCTACAGAGTGAGTTCCAGGACAGTTAGGCTGCACAGAGAAACTATATCTTGAAAAACCCAAATAATAATAATAATAATAATAATAATAATAATAATAATAATAATAAAATGACAATAAAACACGTCAATATAAAAAATGTAATGAATAGAGTAGAAAAAAAAAGGTTCTCATAAACCATGTGACCAAGAAAAGGGATCTGACGCTTGTGTCACTAAAATCAAGTATTTGAGAAGTAGTGGTTGAATATTTCCCAAACTTGGCAGAAGATATAAACCCACAGATTTAAGAAGCTGAGTGACTCCTAAACTGGATAAATCCAAAGAAATCTTTGCCATGACACAGCATGGTTGAATTTTAAAAGAACTAAAGACAAAACTAAATCCTGTCCTGAAAGCAGCCAGATATCTTGGTCAGTGCCTGCTTCGGAAGGGAAAAGCACTTGTAAGAAGACGCTATTCTTTCTCCTCAGTAGCCATGGCGGCCGGAGGAAGTGGGTCAAAACTTTTCTAGTGTAGTCAACTGGGAATTCTGTATTTAGTGAAAACATCCTTCAGCAATGAGGAGGAAACCACAGAACCAAGACAGGCTGGGGGATGGATGAGAAGATGCCCTGTTTCTGGGTTCCTTACCTGACTTGTGAGTCCCCACCCACCCACCCACCCACCCCTGAGCCACAGGGAAAGGCAGTGTGAACAAGGTATCTGCTCTCCGGGAGCAGCATCCACTGAGGCTGTGGGATGGTTTCTAGAAGGCAAGGGAATTCCTAAACTAGACATGCCCAGAAAGTTTCCCTGCTGCTCAATTTTAAAGAAAGTTTTACCTTCAAGAATTTGGTCAACCATTTTAAATGCTTCATCAATATCCCCGCACTCCAGTTTCCTTTCTGGCCCAAAGAAAGACTTGTGCTGTATAGCTTCCTGGAAAGAGAACAGAAAAGTGAGGCAGCCTGGGTTAGAAAGCCCGCGCTCTGGGAGTCCCAGGCCCTGTGGAAAATGTGCGGGTCTGTGGAGCATTCCTCTTGTGGAAGGAATCCAGGCACTCTCCCATCGGCCCTGGGAAGCTAAGCTGAAAGGCAAGCTTCAGAGACTCTCCAAAAAAACAAATGCAAATGTGCCCAGGGAGTCCAAGGACACTGAGCCTGCTCAGAAAATACCTAATACCTAGGGGATCCAGGATGGAACTGTTGTTTTCTAGGCAGATGATTCTCTGGGATTAATAAACCATTTTATGTAGCCAAGGTCACTTAGCTGACTCAGACCCAGACAGCGCTATCTATCCATGGTCATTTTCTCTATTTCCTAGAGTCTGACTGTAGGCCTCCCTGAGCATCCTCTGTGGCAGGCACACATACAGCTTGTCGTGAAATGAGACATGTAAAGGGTTCCATGGCATAAATGCCATAAAATGCTAGTAGCTAAAACCACTAATGACTGGAGTCACAGGCTCTACCTGCTAGACTCATGCGCCTCCTTCAGGACCATGAGCATTTCATCTGCACAGGGCAGTGGAGCACCAGGGGCCATCCACCCTGGATGGATGGCTCACATAAGGCTTGCCTGGGTACCACAAGCCCATGTACGCACTGGATTTCCTGGTGCCTGGTTAATAAGTACCTTGGTACACACACTCAGGGCTGCAGCTACCATCACCAATGTTGGGTACTTTGTCTAGCTCTGGGAATCCAGATTGCTGCAATACTAGATGACTGACATGTCCTCTCCTACCAGCATCATCTACCATAGGTTACGGATCATCTGAAATGTCAGGCTGCCAGCGGTTGGGGATTCTCTCGATTCTGGATTACTCTGGCCACCAGAAACTATACCTCTCCTCTGCTCATACCTTCAGATGCTGTAATGTGCCATTTCCTCTCCTGGAAATGTAGGTGGCTTTGTTTTCAGCACTGCGGGGCTATGGTTGGGGGGCGGGGTGCGTTTGCCCTGTGCCCCTGGGTGACCCCACTGTTTCTTCTTCTGGTGGGGATAACAGTTGTTCGATCTCACAGGACTGTTGTAAGTACTTTTAGTGAGGTAGCATGAGTGAGTTCAACTTAGCACCAAGTCAAACGACAGGCATTCGGAGCTCTGTCTGGGCACTGGCCATGGGTCACAGATCTACTGCTGCTGACTGAGAGAGGCTGAGGAGGGCAAGCTTTCTTTCTTGCACCTGTTCCAAGATTGTTGGTAGAGTCTCTCCATTTCAAGTTCTAGAAATCATAAGCTGTGTGAAGCCTGAATTACTGACAAAGATGTATTTGTTTTCAGACACTTTTGCCGGGAACATTTTCATATTTGAAACCAGCTCATACACTTTTTAAAAAATCAATTGAAAGCTCAGATATGCCAGTTTTTTTAAAGGTGACTTTTTTTAAAATTTATTTTATTTCTTTTTTTTAAGATTTATTTTTATTTTATGTGCATTAGTGTCTCATCTGAATGTATGTCTGTGTGAGGGTGTTGGATCCCCAGAGAAATGGAGTTACAGACCGTTGTGAGCTGCTATGTGGGTGCTGGGAATTGAACCTGGGTCCTCTGGAAGAACAGCCAGTGTTCTTAACCGCTGAGCCATCTCTCCAGCCCCAAAGGTGAGTTCTCTAAACTCCGTTTTTAAAAGTTAATGTTTTTCAATCCCAGTTGCTAATTCCTTTTGCATAACTTTGAGCCAATTTCCTGAATAACCCTTGGCAGGAAAGTGGTCACAGGACTGTAGTGTGCAGGGGGCTGGGCGGAGCTCCCTCACGTGGACTGGCAGCATGAGCCCGGGGAGCTTGACCTCTGACCAAATGAGAGTCGACTTTCACGCAATGCCAGTGTTTGAAGTTTTCTGCACGTCACCAGGGATCGAGGGTGGGACAGGAGGGGAAGTGCTTACAGGCAACTTTGATTTGGCTGGGAAGCCAAAAGGGGAAGAGTGGATATTTAGCCACTGGTAAAGATGACAAACGAAATTTCGATGAGTCACTACTCAAATAATTTCTTTCAAAAAGGGATTATAACTCAAAAGCAAAAATTTCAGGGAAAGAATCTACAAAGGAAGTAATCGAGAACAGCATGCAACGAGTGAATGAACATGAAAAGGGGAAAAGGAGGTTTGGATTTGAAACTGACCAGGGAAAACGCATCATTTCTTTACGTTTGACCTCTGGACATGACTTTATTTTAATCTGAAGATACTGAGAGAAATTCCCAGAACCACGAGACCATGTTCCTAGGAATAAGGCATGACAGGAAACCCACTCAAGGTCAAGTGGAGATACTGATCTTGGCCAACAGTTTCCTCATTTTAAGGTAAGATGAGCCCCACAATGAGGCACAGAAAGGTGTCTGCTGTCAAGGACGTCGCCCAACAGATCTGCTGTGGTCCCCTCTCCCATTCTGAGAGAGGCAAAACCTGACTGGTGTGGGGCACACTTCAGAGCATTGTGGGAGCCCACAACTGACTCAGTTTCCCAGTTTGAATCTGAAGTCTATTCTGAGTCAACAGAGTTCATACTTGTTTGATCCAAGGCTGTGAGAAAGTCCTGATTAGCCCATAAGAAAGAACACACTATCTAGCTAGATGTAGGCTGCTGATGCCAGCCACAGGTACACTGAGATAGAAAATGAAACTGCCTGCTCCTTGACTCAAGGCAGGATAGATAGCTGCTGAATGCCTGTGCTGTGCATTGTTCTACCTCTGTCCTTCAAAACTGTATATAAGCTGGCTGTGAAATAACCTCGGGGCTGACTGGCATTGACCGGCAAGACCTCTCGACTCTTTTCTGTCTTCTACTTTGTCTCTTCAATCTGCACGCCTCTACCCAGCTACCCAGCTGACTGTTGGCAGGCCCGACAGACCATGGGTAGGTACCATGTACAGCCTGGAAGCCTTGCTTGTTTAGTTAACATTTATGCAAAGGCCAGATTCCAGAACCAAGGGAATGCATGCAGGCGAAGACTATCATTTCATGGGGTGAGTCTTACAGCCTCTATAACTTTTCAACTTTTGTATGAAAATTAGGATAGAAATGCAACACTCCCTTTTTTTTTAGTTGCCAAAATTCTGTAGGCCTCATACGATCCATGTCTCATGGAAAGTTAAGATTTGCACTAGAGAATATTAAAGTAGTGTCGACAGTATGCTTCATGGAATATCTCATCGGTTCCCACTGGGTACCTGCCGAAGCAGCAGAGATTATATAAATGGGAGCCAGAGGACAGGTTACGCTGTTCCAGCTGCCCACTCAGCGTTCTCACCTTTCCCCTTCCAAACCATGCTAATATCTTTGTTTAGGACTCTACACCCTAGACAGCCCATTCCCTGAAAAAAAAAAAATTTCCCCACCCCCATCTTAATTGCGACAACAGTTCTTCCCCGTATCTGGTCAGTCATTAATCCAGAGACAGACACGGGATCAAAGTGGCCAAATAAGTCTTCATCTCAGGACGTGTGTTTAGAGCATTGGGACAATAATGTACCTCTCATCACACACATGAACAGGGAAGCCCAAGATTTCTGCTGCCCTCCCTGGGCACAGGGGAGAACACTCTGCTGTGAGTGGTAGAGAGGAGACAGAAACAACAACAACAACAAAACAAAACAAACAAACAAACAAACCAGGTTCCTGGGGAAATTGTTACTGCTCACACGTTGAGCCAATGGATTCCCTGTGCTCAGGAAGCCTACTACTGCATCAGATTTTCCTACCCCTGTACCAAAGCGCTGTAACAGACAAGGCCCTCCCACCCGCTCTTTGACCCCTGAACCACCATCGGCTTGACCTCATACCTCAATAGTTAGAATCGGCGGCTCCAAGTCTTGGTAGACAACCTTCACTCGCTCGGCCGCTTGTTTCGCCAGCGTCTGAGAATCCGCAACCACGGCACAGACAAGCTGGCCCACGCAATGTACCTGTGGCACAGAAGGGCCCACCACCGATCAGCTCCTGACACTGGCTGTGTGGCCTTCTCTCCCATGCCGAGAGAAGCAAAACTCTGCTTGTGTCGGGTAGACATCAGAGGACAGGTACCACGTACAGCCCGGAACTCGTGCTTGTTTACTTAACATTTAAAGGCCATAACTCGCATGGTCTACACCCTAGGCAAGCCCTCCAACAGCTGAGTTACATATACATCTTCAGCCCTGAGAGCAGCTCACATAACCCATCAGCTTCACTCAAGTGGGAAATGAATAAACTTGAATTCCTATCTATTAGAAGTTTTGTGGTTCATAATTATTGTTCAAAGAATATTGAACTCTTTATGGTATGACAAATTAGACACAATCCTATGAAAATATGAGGTGCCATTAACTGGGAAAGTTGTTCAAACAGAAAGCAGAAAGGCAAGACCTCATCTGCGGCCAGGAATGTCTCTGGGTACTCTGGGGCGAAGGGGTTTGTGAAGGCGTTTGCGTCCTGAAGATGATCTGCGGTAATGATGTCCACCACGCCTGGCAGGCTGAGAGCTTCTGACAGGTCCACGGACCTAGGAAAACACCCCAGACACCTTCTCAAAGCAGCCTCAAGGCCCAGAGGCACTGAGAATTGGCAGTTGGAAAATAAGGACTATCAGAGAATTAATTGCTCTGACAGTTAACCTGCCAGGCACGGAAAGAAGTTGGGGCACAGTGAAGTGACTCTGTGCAGGGCATCTGGGAGAGATCCTACACTTCAATCCCGTCTCATCTCTAGCCTGGGTGTCACCAAGCCTCCATTTACCCTCGCCACACCGCTGCTTTCCATTGACAGGGCAGAGTTAGACACTGAGGAGAATCCCCGTAGTGGGGTGAGGGACACTTACATGATCTTAGCATGTGCTCTAGAACTGGTTACAAAAGCCAAGAAGAGCTCCAGGTCTACTGCAGGCATGTCGTCACAGTAGATGGCCTCACCAGTGGCATGCTTAATACCAGAAAGGTGCATGATGGGACGTCCAATTGGGTCTTGAGGAAGCTGCTTCGGGTCTACAGACTGTTGAATAAAAAACCGAAAATTAAGTTTTATATTTCTACAGAGACTGTAGGAATAATCACAGAATGTGTGTCTCTCATGAGAGAGTGGCTATGTAAATTCATGCTTAAGACAGAATGCTTCTGAGTGTGAAAACTGGCACTATCCACACTATTCCAAACAGCCTATTAGAACAATTTGGTAGTCAACTTGGAATGTGTAAGTGTGATACATTTTTATTTTTCTTCATTTTTGAAATGCAGATCCCAAATATCTCTGATGGAAACTCCATGTGTCTAAGCACATGGATTTCAATCTCTGTCCTTCAATATGAAACCAAATTTACACATGGGGATTCAGGCACAAGCAGGGATCTGAAGCGGCGCCAACATCCACTAGTTCCACTGATCTTACTCACCCCTCTGTTCCCCTGACAACTCTCCCCTCCCTCTCCTTAGAGACCTGAGCTGATGAGGAAAAGAAAAACAGACGATAAGGCATCATCATCGGGCATGTCTTCTCAAGTGCTACAGAGGCAGACGTGATTTCTCTGAAAAAAAAAATCTGCCCCCAAAGCACTGAAAAATCATATTAGGCTTTCAGCTGAAACACTATTTGAGTGAAAAATTACCCACATCTCTTTTTTGCTTGTATAAAATACTCTTAGAGATTTCCTGTTTCCATCCTGAAAAGCAAAATGCTAGGAAACTTACAGGCTCGGACACGGAGTGAACATGTTCAAAGGGATCTAGCTATAAGGCTCCTGGAGTTTTCTATTATTAATGCTAACACCTTTTACTGTA
Source organism: Peromyscus maniculatus bairdii (assembly GCF_049852395.1). Taxonomy (NCBI): domain Eukaryota; kingdom Metazoa; phylum Chordata; class Mammalia; order Rodentia; family Cricetidae; genus Peromyscus; species Peromyscus maniculatus. Next base: position 55,904,193 of record NC_134864.1, on the reverse strand, counting down.
AATAATGGAACACTTCACAACTGTGAAGAAAATCTTCTGAAACTTTACTGTGTTAGGTCTGCCACAAGACTGAGGAAATTCTCAAGCCTGTGATAGCCAAATGTGAAAACCGATTTATCGAAGAATCAGCCTGCGAGAATGGACTTGGACTTCGGGCAAGTACACCTGGCTACTTCCTTCTGCTTGTTACATGGCTAGAGACACAGTGGTAAAAGTGGCTGTCTCCTCAGCCCGGTGACCTCCTGAAGCCGCCAGGGACAGTCTGGGTGCAGGAGGTCTCCCTTCGGCTGGGTTCTCAGGGGGCTGCTACTGGGAGGAGGTGGAGGGAGAGGTTTGAGACCGCTGGGGCTGCAAAGCCCCCCTCCCTCTTCCTTGGTGGTATGAGGTTCACAGTCTGCTCTGCCATGCACTCTCCCCGTGGCCATCTACCCCTCACTGCAGTAGCTTAAGAGCAAGGGTCCACCTCATCAAGCACCGTGATGCAAGCAACCCTCCTCTGTCTGCGGACCTGTGTTTGTGAGGCGATGAAAGGGAACTTTCAACGCCAGTAAGTGATTCGGGAGAAGTATTTGTGGTGAGAGCTGAAATCGCTCTAGAAACTCAGATGCTCGTGTGTGTGTGTGTGTGTGTGTGTGTGTGTGTGTGTGTGTGTGTGTGTGAGAGAGAGAGAGAGAGAGAGAGAGAGAGAGAGAGAGAGAGAGAGAGAGAGAGAGAGAGAGAGAGAGAGAGAGAGCGCAGGGGAAACAAAACAATATTCATCAGTGTGGGTGACACACTGCACCCCAAACATTGTCTCAGAACCCTGCATGACAAATCCATTCAAGCTCAACCTCTGAGAAGACTTTGGGTTCTTTTTGGATGATCTGATTGTCCATCGCTTGGATTTGGTTCCCCCCTGAAACACAATCCATTTCCAAAGCGCTATGAAGGTCTCCGTAAGTCACAAACTATGAGTGTGGTATTTCACAGAACGCTAGAGAAGAAGGCAGCTGTTTTTAACTTTCAAAATGCTCACTTACAGAGCACTTTGGCAGATTTAAATTTTTTGAATATATTGAACTCCAAACCTCAAGGGACCTACAGCAACTTCAGTGTTCACTATGGCATGATGTAAATTTTTATAACTAAATCTGTCAGCAGATTCAATGCACTGAGGTTTTAAGTATCTTCTCATTCCTGACTTAACAAAACTCTCTGTCCAGGTTCTTGACAAATATTTCAAGGAAACACACATTAAATCTTATCCAGTTTACCAACACAATGGCTCCATGTTATATTTTTATGTTATGACAGAAACTTCCATTCGAAAGCTATGGGAAAGCCAGGCAGTGGTGTTGCACGCCTTTAATCCCAGTGCTCGGGAGACGGAGGCAGGTGAATCTCTGAGTGTGAGGCCAGCCTGGTCTACAGAATGAGTTCTAGGACAGCCAGGGCTACACAGGGAAACCCTGTCTCGAAAAACAAACAGACAAACAAACCACAGACAGAGAAATGGGAGTTCTGTACCCTAATAGTCAGCCTCCATCAGGGCATCAGGGAAGTAGCTCCTAGTACTCTCGTTTGATTTCACAATAAAATGCAATCTGCGGAAAACCACATGGACAGGAAGGGCTTGGAAAGGAAAGGATCCAAATCCTGGGAAAAATAACCTAACAGCTGTTGCAACATCCTGGACTGCTGAGGTTCCATGGCCTCTGGGAACAGGGGTGTGTCCTTGTCCTCTGAGATGAACCCTGGTCCTACTCAGAACTTGCCTTTCCTTGTATTTCAATAGCCACAAAGCCAGGGCAGAAAACATGTAGCAACAGCCAGTTTGTTTACATCAATGGCCTGGAGCCATAGTATTTAAAAAAAAAAAAACAGTCTGTAAGACAAAAACAGGCATATTTCTTCAACATTTTCCAGGTTTGTTTTTAGTCATGATTCCTAATTGGTTTCGGTTATTTTTCTTTTTCTCATTTTGAGCGTCTAGGGACCAAACTCCGGGCCTTGTCCATACCTGACCACTGAGCTACACTCTCCACCTAGTTTTGAGGTGTCAATGAATCTGAAGAAGGGCCCGTGTCACTAGCAGGCAAAGGCCCTACAGTCTTGTCTTTGATTTTTTGTTTCTTGTTTGTTTTTTGAGACGGGGTTTCTCTGTGTAGTCCTGGAACTCACTCTGATGACCAGGCTGGTCTTGAACTCACAGAGATCTGCCTGCCTCTGCCTCCCAAGTGCTGGGATTAAAGGCGAGAGCCACCACTGCCCTGCCTGTCTTTTATTTTAAACACACACACACACACACACACCAACCTGGTGGGTTAATGTTCTCCAATGATGTTTCAAATGAAGGTCTTCTAAAGCACTCTCATATGTTTCTGCCAGGCTAGGATAGTGACCTGGGTCCTGAAGAGGAAAATAACAGTAGATATTTAAAATCTACCAGAATGTTCTAGGAGAAGAGCCTGGTACCATTCCCAGCAAACCTCTCTGCTCTGAAGTCTGGAGTCGATCAAGCATTCGCCCTTTCAGAGCCCTGGAAATCTAAACAACCTCAGGACAGGAACCCTGCAGGTACATGTCTTCCTACATGATGTGATAAACCACACGAAATTAGAATATCACTGGCTGCCACCATCTCTGTGTCATAAGATTATTTTCCCATCACTAGCAATTTTCCAGTCACTATTTTCTCAACGTTGTCTAGATAGACAGACTTGCTTTCCCAAGGGGCTTGCGGCACTTACGCCGATACACAAACAAGTCAGAGGACAAACAGAAAGAGCGGAAAGAACAAAACTCCAGCAGGAAAAGTCAGAACCAATGCCCATTGTTGCAAATAACCCTGAAGTTGCTTGGTGGCATCTGGCCAGGCACAGGGAAGTGCACAGAGGTGCCACAGCCGCTGTCACCTCACAGGAGGGTGCCCCCTGGGAACAGAGCAGTGGGCCGTGTGCTCCTTTGTACGAGACATGAAACAATAAACTTCATGATTATTTTTGATAATTTTAATTTTTATAATAATTATTTCATTTTATAATTAAATAATTTTAACAGAAAATAAAGCTAGCAACAGCTATTATTTTCAAAGAGAAAAGCTAAATGGAGGGCAGATGTTTTCAAATAGATCAGCTGATTCACCAAAGAACTGTATTATTTGGTGTTCATTAGGAGTGTTTACAATTAGCTTTATTTTTTCACTTTTAGTTACCCAGTAGAAATATGTCATTTATATATGATTTCAAGCTTCTCATCTCAAAAATTTGATACAACCTATTGGTTCTTATTTATTCTCATCTATATTGAAAAGATGACCTTTAAAGATCTCCATGAGAGGACTTCCTGTCTTGTATTTATTTATGTATTAACTTTTATTAATTCTTCGAGGGCTCTGTATAATATGTTTTGGTCACATTCACCCCCTCTCCCAACTCTTCCCTCCTATTTAAAGTTACTGTGTTAATATCTATACAGGGCAAGGAGTCATGGCTTCCAGTCGAACTGGGTTGACTGTAGCAGGAGGCTAATGAGGACAATAAGGTCCAAGTTCCTCTGAAGCAGAAAATGTTTTTCAGAGGACTTTTTTTCCCAGTTGTGTCTTCTCTAGGCAACAATCCTGCAGCCTGTGATAAAGGAAAGTGGGCCAAAGAATGCCTGTGGATCACTGGCGTTACTAAATGCTGTCAACTTCTACCCAGCATTCCTCACGCTAAGCCTTTCCCCTCTGACGACTTACTTCACAATACTGCAGTGGTTGCCATCATCTTATGAATGAGGGTTAACCCAGACAAGAAAACCAAACACAAGAAGGTAAGCTTCAGCAAGTGGAAGGAAATGCATTCACCTCCTTAACAAGTTTTCTCAGCACTATCCAGACAGATGAGACGTCATGATAACTGAGTGGTGTGAAGCAAAAGCCCGTGCAGGTCTGTGCCCTCCTTGCAAATCCTCCTCACACTTACAGCCATCCACAGGACAGTCCGGTGGAGAACCACCAGTAAGATGTGACTCCAGTCTGTCATCCCTTATAGTCCACAGCTCCTCAGCAGGGGCTCTGCTTCGGGCATCACGGTGCACACAACTAGTTTGTTCCACTTACCAGCCTCTTCAAACTCTGTGACACCTCCAGGTAGAACTTGAAGAGGAAGCTGATAATGAGGGTCCTTTTGAACTCCACCTTCCCACCAGGAGCGGAGCCTGGAAGGGTGACTTCATTCAAAACCAGCCTGCACGCTGTATCAAGCATCTCTTCATCCCAGGGTCTGTGAGAGGCAGAGGAGGAGACTCAGCCTGGCAGGACTCATGATCTCACAGGCTCGGCTGACAGATAAGGCAGACCCAGGAAAGCAGGGTCGACAGCCAGGCACCCCAAGTGCAGGTTGGCCGGCTACTCTCCAAGCATCTGGACTGGGTCTCACCACATCCTCAGCCATCAGAGTCCTTAGCGTAGGAGTCACTCAGTGCTCATCTACTCCTAAGACATCTCTGTATACCAGGTTCTGTGTTAGCACTGTGTGTCCCCTACACAACCCTCTCAGTGACTCATAACGTAGGTTTGATTCTCTTTGACAGATAAGGAAAAGGAGGTTCCATAGTGTTAAATAGACTGACTTCATGGAGTTAAGGAGACTGAACAAGATTTGCACCAGATAGTCATGTGCGGAATCACTGTTCTCTATTAATATTCATCTAGTAAGTTCCCAGGAAAGATTAGCTATTATTACCTACAGATAAAACAACTCAGGTAAGCAAAAGAGATCGTTAGCAACCATTGAGCTCATGATCTATTTTTCATCAGGGTAAATTATTCCCCCCACAAAAGAATGCAAATTTATACTACAGGGAATGGGCATCCGACACCCTTTCTGTCTCTGTCTCTCTCACACACACATTACATATACACAGGTACACACACTAGACACACGCACTATGGACACAGATTATATAACGCTCACTCCTGAATGTGCTAGAAAGCAACATGGAAGTGATTATGAAATCTTGTTGGGACTCCCAGACATCACACTTGAGATCCTAAGCATTTTTTTTTTCTGCTTTTCTTCGCGGCTTCCCACAGGGCAGGTTGTTCCGTCACCTGGAAACGAAGGACACAACTTCTTACCTTCCGATGAGTTTCTGGCAGGAGTTCTTAGCACTGATGGTGGTTGGACCCACACCGCCATACAAAATGGATAGCTCTTTAATGACATCACCGCCTTCTCTAAAAAGGACTCTCATCCCAGAATTGACGATCGCTAGGGCATTCTGTTGGCGCTGGGCTTGTCGGAAGGCTGACACGAACTCCCACTGGAGAAAAGAGGCGCAAACAGAATTCCCCTGAGAGACGACTCCATGCCGAAGGGTGATCAGCACATCTTCAGTTACAGGTTCCGTTTTGTGTCCCCTAAGTTTGGATGCTGGGATTTTAAACCCCAGTACTTCAGTTCTTGGGGACAAGGCGTTCAAAGTGCTGAGGTGAAAGCGGGGTTATTAGCCAGAGCCCTAATCCCAACCAGCTGGTGTCCTTTTAAGAAGAAACAAATTGTACAGAGACATGAAAAGGCCCAAGAAAAGGCAGAAGACAGGCATCTATGGTCAAGGTCAAGGCCTCAAAGGAAGATGCCAGCCCTGACTGACTCCTGGCTATCAGAGTTCTAGCCTCAGCTTCCCAGAAAATAAATCTCCATTATTATATACAAAACTCTGTGTGTGGTTCTCTGGGCTGGCAGCCCCTCTAAACCAGAACATCTCATGAAGCAGGCTTACAAATGAGGAACCTTGGACTTGGAATGATCCAGTTGGAACCAGAACTCAAGCCTCGGCGTATCCAATTCCCAAACCCCTGCTTTTCCCCTCCACGTTCCCCTGCAAATGTCTTTTTTGTTTGTTTGGTTGATTGGTTGTTTGGTTGGTTTTTTTTTTTCTTTTTCTTTTTTTTGGCCTTTCAGGCCCCAGGATCTAGGCAGACCTGTCTTGTACTAGAATATTATTTTAAGGTGTGTTACTTTTATTTAGGTTGCATTTGTTTAACTCTGTGAAGCTGTGTTACTTAATTGTTGTTTGGGGTTTTTACTCTTTTGCTCTTTTGGGGGCCCGCCACCCAGCTCCCAAATAAATCATACACACCATTGGGTGTTTTAGACAGGCAAAGTAACACAGGTTCTCAGAGTTAAACAAATGCAACCTAAATAAAAGTAGCACACCTTAAAATAATGTTCTACTACACTGTCTCACTTAGGGAAGACGTCTGAAAGGACAAAGGATGTCTTAAGAATCTGTTAAAAAGCAACTTTAGAGTTTTGGGCAGAGGAAGAGGGAAGACGGTCTCCTAGTTCTAGAAATGGCAGGGGACAGCAGAGCAGGTTGACAGTGACTGGGCACAAGTCCCCGATGGAAGAGTGACCTCTGTCAGTTCCTAGAGTGAGCTTCATCCCCTCCGCAAACACGTCTGTCCTGAGCCCACTCAAGCTACAGACTGGTGGGGGCACTGGGAAATGGAGAGAAAGGCCATCCTCACCTTCCTGGAACAGGGGATGTTCACTGAGACCAAGACTTCCTGAGGTTTAAGATCGGCATCAGGGCACTTGCGGAGAAACTGCTCGCTTAAAGGGATCTGTCGTTTTCCATCTGTGGAGAAAAACGACACCTTCTCTGGAACCTACGATCTTTTGAACAAACTTCCTAAACTTGGGAAACGATTCTACTGGAAGTTCTGGGGTGTCAGTGTCTGTGTGAGTGAGTGAGTCTGTGTGTGTGTGTGTGTGTGTGTGTGTGTGTGTGTGTGTGTGTGTGTGTGTGTGTGTTCTCTGACAGCATCTTACACTGTTTCTTCCAGCCTAGGCTTCCTCCCACCTTTTGTCTTATCTACTTGCTTACAGATAAAAACACCCAGTTTCCTAAAGAACGGGAACCTTAACAGTCCACTTCTCGATAGCACGGTTGGCTTAGGGCATTGCTACGACAGAGTAGATATTAATATCCCTTTTGATATCTCATCGAGTCAACCCACAACCATTTCATATTTTTTTTTTGTCTATAACCAGGATCCTATTATCTCCAGAGGTGAATGAAAAAATCCCTTCAGTGAATTTGTACAGCATTAAGTGCTATTTTATTTGGTTATGCCACATCCCCCCTCCCCCTCCCCCACCAGCATCTAAAGACTTTCAGTCCTTCGGTCAAAGGACTGGAGGCGGGAACAGTTTAAAGCCATAGCCAAATATAATGGGGAGAAATATAAAGCTTTTTGTGCTTGTATTCTCTCATCCAACTTTACTTCTCACGGCAGGAGGTTTTTCAGTGTGCTGCTTAAACTTAAACCCTGAATTTACATCTTCCTCCTTAAGATTCCTTAGCAGTTGAAATGCTATAAGGAGTTGATGTTTTACAACATATGTGTATAACAGAAAGCTAGCTCACATTTTCAAACAAAACCTCCATATATTTGTAGAGGACCCAATTACAAGAATCTCCTAATAATTATTAGACAAATTGAAGTAAGAGAAAATTCCAGCACTGAATTTCAAAAACAATAGTCAAGGGCATAAATACAGCAGGAGGTCCAATAGATATTCAGTTGAAAACGATCTGTGGGCATTCAAGGAAGATAAACGAAGTCCAAGCCCAAAGCATGGGAGTCAAACACCCTGGGGGGGGGTTGGGGGGAGTCTCCAACAAAGGGACTCGGCGACTCTCAGAGCTTATTGTCTTTGCCAATGATCAGCTCACATCTGGACATTAAACACAAGCATGTCCAATGTCGGGTGAGAAAACACCTAGAAGATGTGCCTAACCTACAGCCAGGAATCCCAAAGACAGGTACAAGGCACGCAGCCAAACACATTTGTAACAACAGCATCAGGTCTCAAGGTCAAATAGTTTGGCCCCCCTGGTAGGTCAAGGTCTCAAGAAGAAGCAGATGGGGAGACTGGTAGATAGTTTTAAGACAGACTGACCAACTTCTCAGCCTCAGAAAGCTCAAGGGAATTACTAGTTTTCCAAACTGGACTTCCTGCCTCCCCAGCAGCCAGAGAAACAAATCAAGTTTCATAACTCCCCAAGCAAAACTGCTGTTTACCTTTGGACAGCAAGTTGAGGGTACAGTTACCCACAGCCAGGAGGGGATTCAGATCCGAGTCCAGATGTCTGCTCACGATGTGGCCCCCTAAAGACTTTAAAAAGCAGTTACTTTCACTTCTGTTACATAGTTACAGAGCATAAGCACTAAATTACCAGATTAAGTGATGTTTCTGAGAGCTGTTCCTTTTGTTTGCTTTAAAGAACAGAAAGGTGTCCTCAGTTGCAATTACCCAAGACACAGATGCCAGAGTTGACTTGACAAATACATACAGCCATGTTCCTGATCTGGGACCCAGCCAGAGTTCTGAGGTGCTTCAGGAGGGCACGGTATGTCTGTGTCTTCTCTTCTGGGAGCTTCCGGACCACATCAGCCAGAATGTCCTTCACCTGATCCAGGCTGAGGCCAGCACCGAGGGTCAGCCCTGAAATAAAGTCTTGTATGAGTAATGTAGTATGATCACCGATGGCCTCCAAATGTTAGACCAAAGCTACAGGCATGGAAATCTTTATATTGGATCCATGCTGTTGTGCCTATCAGTACTGGTGGTGATGATGGTGGTGATGATGGTGGTGACGGTGCTGATTGTGGTAGTGATATGATCATGGTAGAGATACTGATGGTGATGGAGGTGGGTATGGTGATAGCAGTGATGTGTGGGAAGGTTAATGATGGAGTTATTAGTGGGGATCATGAAGGTTAGATTCCTTGAATACTGAGTCTATCACATATTATGCTGATAGCTTTAAAAAAAAAAAGCCTCCAGGAATTAAAACAAAACCTTGCGATATTAATAGGTTCCCTTCACAGATGGCAGAGCTGCGACTCAGTCCAGTCACTTCCGCAAGATCTTAGAGGTACTGTATGTCATCGCCAAGAACTGGATTTCAGGAGCTTTATCCCAAACCCACACTACAATCAATGACTGCTGCTTCTCACTGCCATGAAACCACGTTCCCTTCACGGGAATGAAAAAGGCTGGACTGTAGCTACTCAGTACACAGCTCCTTTCCGTCGGCTGTGCTCTGGAGAGCAGCCAGCACATTTCGTTCATCTCTGGTTCTGCACTCACACACAGAGCCCCCTTGAATAGCTGTTAGTCTCCCTGATACTGCAGATAGGAAAGGTTCTCAGTGGAAGTCTGACTTCTCAGTGTCTAGCGGAACTTTAGGGCATTCTCCCTGGACTCCAGATCCTCACTGCTCTGTCTGAAGAGAATCTGTGAATTTTAACTAGAAATGAAGTGGCCATCCCCTTTATAACAAGACTGACCCTAATAGGGCCAGTTGCTGTTTTTACTTTTTTCCAGGGGCCCCATTACACCACCATCCTATGTAACTCATGTCTGGCTTCAATCAGACCCTCAGGATGTATGTCTAGTCTGGTAGCCAATCAGGATCCTGCTTGGCCATGAGCAGGAACTGTTCTTGCTATTTTCAGTCAGACAGATCCCTGACACAGCAGACAGACCCCTGACACCACAACTACAGTTGCTGACCAGATGTCATGAGCCAATCATAAAATGATTCCTGTATCCAAAAGGGTCTACACCCAATCACTTCAAAGTACACTTGACCAGAGCTGGAACTGTCCTAATCCTGCTAAAAAGGAGCCCATGAGCTTTTCTCGGGGTCGCCATTCTTCCACTTTGTAAGATGGTTTGACCCCAGCATGCTGGAACTCTTATTCCTGACAAATTAAATGCTCTTGTTGATTGCATACATGTCTGGTGGCCTGTTGTGGGACTTCTCTTGGACTCTAACAAGAAACAGCTCGCCCCTCTCCATCCACCAGACTAAGCAATCGATGTCATAGGACCATAAGAACTCACCATCACAGGCCTGGCTTACAACACATAGCTCTTCAATTCTGTCGGGAGAAATGATGACGGGGTGGAAGACACCTTTAAACTTTACTTCAGGTCCTAAGGGGTTGTGGGAGAGACACAAGATTAGAATAAAAGGATGTTAACTGCTCTCTTCATTTCGAATTATGATTAAACCAATGTTTGGGCATATGAAAGTTGTTTCCTTTTATTGGGCTGTTCATTGCAAACCATGCAGAGACAGTAGCCGACTAAACTTTGGGACTCTTTAGAATTGTTAGCTCTAAAACTTGTGCGATGTGGCACACTCAGATTTCCCTGGGAGAAGGTCCTGGAGGCCCTGCAAAGAGATGGGCAGCCACACTAGGCCTGAGTGGAAAAGGAAAAGGTTCTCCAACTGCCTTTGAAGTCAAATGTGCTATCATCACAGAGACACCATCCAGAGCAGAAAGACAGAGCAGTTTCAGGATGAGAACCAGTGTGGTCCCCAGATGGAAAACCAGAACACTGGCACCCTGCTGTGGGCTCACTACAGGGCCAGCAAGCCAGCCTCTGCTCCAGTGAAGCACAGGCTAGCCCTGATGCTGGCTCACCATGGGGCCAGCAAGCCAGCCTCTGCTCCAGTGATGCACAGGGTAGCCCTGATGCTGGCTTACACTGGGACAAGCCTTTGCTCCGGTGAAGCACAGGCTAGCCCTGCTGCTGGCTTACCATGAGACTAGCAAGCTCTGCTCCAGTAATGCACAGGGCAGGCAATTGTCTAACGCTGGAAAACCTCATGAATCACACTGTGTTTTCTGGCTGACCTCCTGACAACACAACCACATGAAGCTTGATTCCCTCATAAGATGTCCTGGGGTGTCTACATACCCACAGAGGTGTTCCCCATGACAATGGGGGCCTGGGGATACTTGAATTTAGCTTCCACGAGTTCCTTCAGAGTCACTGGGGAAATCCACGTCAATCGATCACCACAAAACACTCTGGTCTTTGCTGGCTGTTTCTCAGCCATCGTCTGTTGGAAAAGCAACAGGGATTTGAGAGAGCTTGTGACAGAATGTCCATCTCTTCTCACTCTAATTTTATTGAAACAGAGAAAAGGAATACGTATCTTCTAAAAAAACAAATTTTGTAACCTAAAAATAGAGCTCTGCCAGGAGTCAGAGTTCAAGGTGATTGTTTGGCAGTAGTTTACCCCTGGAAATGGAAGTTCCCATTGGCTCGCTGACACCTCACAGCGACTCATTTTGATGTCCACTAACATAGCAATATCCTCATTTTGGCCAAATCATCCCACAGAAAAATGAACTTCAGCAGAAGTGGAAGGAGAAAGCCAGTCTGTATTGAAACGCGCGGATTGGGCCTTCAGGACTTTTAACAGACATCACCAACTGTGTCTCACATCCTCCAACACCCCCATGGTGGTCTACCCTCCCTTCTCTGCCTCTTCCTCCGCCCACACTTTCTGGACTCAGAGGTGAGGATGACAGGTGAGTGTTGCCTATCTGTCCATCAGTTTGTTCTTTATAAAACGATTAATTATTTGAGAATTTTGTATATGAACGTAATATACTTTCATTATATTCCCTCCCGTTCCTCCCCCCAACTCCACAAAGTATCACCTTCCATCCTCCCAACTTCGTGTCCCCCACCCAACCTACTGAGTACAATTTGTGCTGTCCATATCCTTATGGATATGGGGCCATCCATTGGGTTGTGGTCAACCTAGAAGCGGTCATATCCTTGAGGAAAACTGACCTTCCCTCCCCATATCAGCTAAGGGTGGGGACTCAGGAACCTCTCACCTCTCCATGCTGATGTTGACTGGTTTGAGCTTGTGCAGGCAAAAATGAGTCAATCCATGAGTGTAGTGATCCTGTCGTAGCTAGAAGACACCTTCCCCACACTCATTTCTCAATGGTCCCTAAGCCTTGAGTGGGGAGTCGGGGGAAGTATAATATAGATGTCCCCTTCATGTTGAGCTGAGCTGAGCACCCGACAGATACTTATTCTCTGCACTTTGACAAGCAGCCCTGACTGTCTGCACTAACCACAGTCTGCTGCACAGTGACGTGTCTCTGATGAGGTCTGAGGCTGCACCATCAGCTTTTGAAAAGGCCCCGCTGACATTTCACCCTCAGCTCTTCTAGGTGAGCAACCGCCTTCCTTACCATTAGCTCTGGAGGGAAAATCAGCTCCTGGGTTGGGTCCAGTGGCAGGAACTCCTCTTCTGAGAAGAGGTCTGGACTTGTCTTTGAAAAGAAAAAGTGAAAGAAGTTACAGGAGCACCCCTATTCTCAGGGGACATCTAAGCCCTGTGGGTACCCAGAACTACAGGCAGTTTGAACTCACACACACACACACACACACACACACACACACACACACACACACACACAAATTAGAGTGAAGGTTCATATACACACTACGTTTTTCTTCTTCATTCTTTTTTTTTTTTTTTTTTTTTTTTTTTTTTTTTTTTTTTTTTTTTTTTTTTTTTTTTTTTTTTTTTTTTTTTTTTTTTTTTTTTTTTTTTTTTTAAGATTTATTTATTTATTTTGTATACAGCATGTATGACCAGAAGAGGGCACCAGATCTCATGACAGATGGTTGTGAGCCACCATGTGGGTGCTGGGAATTGAACTCAGGACCTCTGGAAGAGCAGTCAGTGCTCTTAACCTCTGAGCCATCTCTCCAGCCCCTTCTTCTTCATTCTTACTGCAAATCATAGCAACATACTCTAGTACTAAACATACTTTTTTCCTGAAAAAAAAAAGTGCCCTGTAACTACTCATAGGCATATCTGAACTACAGCATCACTGAGCTTGTGTTTGGTGTCATTATTAAGTAATGGTTATTTGAACATAAGTACTGCAATACCATGCTAGTCAATCTGATAACCATGGCAACTACTTAGTGACAGATGGGCAGGTAAGGTATACAGTGTGGATACACTGGACAAATTGGTTCGCATTCCACATGAGACAGGGCGAGCCCAGTGAGAGTTCCTTGTGCTATTCATAATGGCACGTGTTTTGAAACACAAACTATTTCTAGAATTTCCCACATAATACTTTCAGAATATGGTTGGAGCAGAGGTAACTCAGATTGCAGGAAGGGAAACTGTAGATAAGAGGTGAACTACTATATTATTGTCAGGCACCTCTACTTTAATTTGTGAGTGAGTGAGTGAGTGTATGTGTGAGTGTGTGTGTGTGTATGTGTGTGTGTGTGTGTGTGTGTGTGTGTGTGTGTGTGTAATAAGACTGGAAGAAGATGGTCAGACAACCCAGGTACAGTGGCACATGCCTACAATCGTAGAACTTAGGAGACAGAGGTAGGAACAGGAAGAATTCGAGGCCAAGCTTAGCTGTATGATAAGTGTGAGGACAGAATGAGCTCCACAAGACCTCATCTCTTTGGAAGAAGACAGACAGACAGACAGAAGATAAAAAGAAGCTGACCAGTCATGATGCAAGCTGCCAGGCAAGGACTCTGACACAGACCTGACCTCTCATAACTCTGCAGGAGTCAGTGTGTCTCTGCACTCATCAGCTCCCTATACATCCTCTTCGAGTCTGGGGACAGTGGAGGAGCAAGCAGACACTGAGAACTCAAGGGAGACGTGGAGTCTCCACCTCTCCTGTCCCTGTTCCTCCATCTCCAACTCCACTTTGCTTCTGGTCGCTGAAAATGCTGTTTAAAAACTGAGAGACCGCAGAGATGAGGGGTTTTCTCTCCCGTAGTCAGCAGTGTTTGAAAAGGACTGATGTGTACAATGAGGGATGCAGTGGGTATGACGGATTTATAAGATGGATTCTGCTGCTTTCAGTTGGTATAACAGTTGTATCTATGGTGGGGCAGAGTGGCATTACAGTACACGGACATGATAATATCACGTTATTATTTAGCATCTAGAATCTCAGACATGAATTGTTTCATTGTGTGGAGAATGTTAAAGATTCTGTTAATCTGAAATAGTCAACTGCTTGTCAAACGCAGTCCCCCCACTGTGCCACAGAACAGTTAGAGGCCACTCCTCCCCACTCCTCCCCACTGTGCCACAGAACAGATAGAGGCCACTCCTCTCCCCCAGCTGGACCACGGTAGCTCTTCACCCTCCCTTCTCCACCCCCAGTTTCCTCCTGGGCTGAAGTTTTAGGTTATAGAGAGACAGTGAGCATGGGAGAGAGAACAACTGACATAGTCCAATTCATCAACCTGGGCAGCCAGTGATTCCTCCGAAGACTAGGTCAGCGGCTGCTCATGTCTAGAACAATGTTATAACGACTTTACCATTCTAAGTCAGCAGCTGCTCATGTCTAGAACAACGTTATAACAACTTTACCATTCACCGACCTCATCACCTTCCTGAAATTCTGCCAATCCATTTATTCCTCGATCCGAACAGCACACCCCATTTTCTTTACTTTGACAGCAGCCAGAAGCCTAAGAGGAGAAACACAAAACAAACAGGCCAGTCAGAACTCCATGGGATTCTATGGTTAACTGGGTGCCTACAGTTGAAGTTGTAGAACCAATACTGTAAGGCATTGTAAAAGAAAACCATTTATACTTCAACGTAGCCAAGCTAACTCTAATGAAAACTAAGTTCACAAGAAATTCTGAGCTGGGCGGTGGTGGCGCACGCCTGTAATCCCAGCACTCGGGAGGCAGAGGCAGGCAGATCTCTGTGAGTTTGAGGTCAGCCTGGTCTACAGAGCTAGTCCAGGACAGGCTCCAAAGCTACAGAGAAACCCTGTCTCGAAAAACAAAAAACAAAAAAAATTCTGAATACCAGTCATCATTTTAAAAAGTTTATAAAGGTCTTAATAGATAATCTTGTCATATAGCAATACACATTAACCACGTTAATTATTAGTACTAACAATATTTTAAATACCACTAATAGTAGTAATAAGAACTGATGTCTTGCTCTGATCTTATCTACAAGGTATTGATTTCATAGTTCACCTCACAGAAGTGATCTTCTGGTGGTGGAAGAGGACCACCTGTGACTGAATGTGTATTAAACTTCCACAAGAACCTTTTACTTTATATACTAGTTTAAAAACAAAGAAAGAAGAAACAACATCTCTTATAGGTTTTATTAGTTCTTATTAACATTAATGATTGAGTAGTTTACTAATTAGTGTGTGGTGACGCTGTCCTGGAGGTGGACAGCCTCCATTGTCAAGCAGCCAGCCCAGTAAAAAAACATGCAATGGCACAGGGACAACTGGACCACGCTGTGACCAGTGTTATGTTGTATCACTCACAGACGCATATCACGTTAGCAGAAGGCTACAAGCGCAACCAGGCAGGGTCCCTAACTTAGACAAACAGATCAAGAGCAATTTCTTAGAAGAAATGACTTATGGCCAATGACAAACTGCAGGGATGCTACAATTTGACAACTTAGGCAAGGAGGTTAAGCCTCTGCCCAAGATGAAATGACACACAGGAACTGTAGACCTGAGATAAGAAGTGGTCCTGTGTTAGTAAAAATGACTGTTGCCAGAAACATACCGGGCAGCTCCTACACTTTGTTTTGTTTTGTTTTGGGGAAAATGCATTCAACCATGTATTCCTTTCTACTTACTTTACAGAAAGTCTTGCATGCATCGATGATGGGCCTGTATCCAGTGCAGCGGCACAGATTTCCTGAAGGAGACAGAGCCGGCCTGGTTACTCAAGTGCATGGGGAAAGCCAAGGGAATGACAGCATGAAGGACCCCATCTTAGAAGAAAACTTTATTTGATGTTTTAATTCTGAAATCTTGTGTTTGAAATTTCATTTTTACATCAACATCTTGGGATATTTAGTCAAGAGTCCTGAAGTATATTTTAACATCTCAACCATCTGCACTTACTCTGTAAACACATTTTATACCCTCTTCTTGTGACAGATGGTCAAACAACACAATAATTTCAAGACAAAAACTTGTCCTGTCGTTACAATCAAGAGCTAAACTTAAAACAATAGCCACTTTATTGAGATGTTACTGACATAAAAACCCACACACATCTAATCAACTGATTAGTGATTGATGCATCTGGAGATAAGTGTGCACCTGGGGATCCATCTCCACAGTCAATACCATGAGCGTAACTACCACTCTGTTTCCTCATACCATTTAGTTTTTATTTAATCATTCAACCAGAAAAAAAGGCATTTAACAAAAGATCTACCCTCTCCGCAACTGTTTGTATAACATAGTATGGATAGCTGTGGGAACCAAGTTGCATTTATTGGACTTAATCATTTTGCATAACAAACTTTGTAACCTTTGATCGATAATTCCTCATTTTCTCCTTCTCCAACCCCAGGAAATCACTATTTTATCGCCATTCTATTCCCTGCTTCTATTGTACTATTCCAGGTTCTTTGTATAATAGTGTTTGCTCTTCTGGGTCTGGCTTGTTTCGCTTAGCATCATGTGCTATGGCCCATGCATGTTGTCATAAGTGGAAGGATTTTCTTCTTCTTCTTCTTCTTCTTCTTCTTCTTCTTCTTCTTCTTCTTCTTCTTCTTCTTCTTCTTCTTTTTTTAAAAAAAGGAAGAGTCTTCTTATTATTAGTACTTACTCTGGCAGCTCTCAGTTTTTGACAGAGGAAAAACAAAAGGAGGAAGAAGAAAGAGACAGAGAGGGAAGTTTCAGTTGATTGAAGTTGTTCTGAAACAGTAAAGAAAAGGTGGAAAAGTGGGTAGTTTCTGAACTTGGGAGGCAATGGAGCACACAACTTATTTACAATAAGTGATCCGGTCAGTGTTTCTCTCACAGTGGTTTTGTGTCCTTACTCCACCCCCAATATGAGGTCACATTCTGTGCGTGTGTTCTAGGTACACATCTGCTGGTGTGTGTACAAGTGTGTGTGATACATGTGGAGGCCAGAGGTTGACACTGGGTGTCTTGCTCAATTGCTCTTCACCTTGTTTTTGAGACAGAGTCTCTCACTGGACCTGGAACTCAGCAATTCTACTAGGCTGGCTGGCCAATGAGTTCTTGGGATCCTGCTGTGTCTGATACACCTTCCTGCCCCAGTATAGTCGTTACACACCATCACTCCCAGACTTTTCCATGGACGGTAGTGATCAAACCTCAGGTCCTCATGGCAGACACCGACTGAGCCCATTTCCCCAACTCCTGGGATCTTATTTTAGAAATAGCACAAGATCAAGTTCTCTGGTAATAGGATCCTTCAAATCTTCATTATTTATACATTTCTCACACACATCTCAACCATCCTAAAATTTGGAAATCCTGTGCCAGTGTTTATAATACAAACAGCACAAGGCAACATTGTAACCTCCAGGAAATCGGGCAGGACCCAGCTTAGGTGCTAGGTCACTCCTTTCTACCTGCATTCCCTCTGAGTGTCCCTGAGACGTTTTTTGTAGAGGAAGTAAGCAAGCAAGCTTGAGGCTCATGTTTCCTGAGGAAATAAGAGGAAAGGGACAAGGACAAATAGAGCCAGGGAGCATTTCGCCAGGCAGACACAGAATTTGAGACGTTATTAATGCTTAAAATGTGTTCAGAACCTTTTTGATGAATACACACACACACACACACACACACACACACACACACACACACGAGAGAGAGAGAGAGAGAGAGAGAGAGAGAGAGAGAGAGAGAGAGAGAGAGAGAGAGAGATTGAATTGGTGGAACAGCTCAGAATGGAAAAGAGTCCTTAAAAAATAAGCATCACTAACAGATTTCAGTCCGACTTCCAGCTGCTCTCAGCCACTCCCCTCTGGCGCTTGCTCTATGGTGGCGACAGCATCTGTAACAAGACTTGTTGTTTTTGCTAAAGAATCTTTTGCTGACTCTTCTCTTGGGCCCGCAGGCAGTGATGGTAACCGAACCCAGCATGCCACCTGCCGCCTCTGCCTTCATTTCCGTCTGTCTGTCTGTCTGCTTTGCCTCACGCTCCAATGAGATTTTGTGTCGACTCTGCGTGGCAGTGTGAAATCCTTTAGAGTGCTCATCCAAAGCCACTATTCCTCTTCCTCCAGGGCTGAGCACACCAACGTAGCTCAGGTGTTTTTAAGGGTTACCGGGACAGTTCCAAATGTCCCATCCAGACCCCTTGAAGTCTTGTTATTGCCCTATATAACTCCAGAGCCCTGCCGACGGATCACTCAAGATGAGCCGGCCCGACTAAGGAGCAACCACCTCCTGAGCCTGAATCCCAGGGTCACAGGCTTGACAGACAAACCTGTGGCCTCGGTGGAGATTACCCCCCACCCCCGCATCAGCAACTTCCTTGACAGCACAGGGGGAGGTTCCACCGAGGCACAGCTCTGCAATCCCCCTGCCTCTTGCTCTTGCACCATGCCCTCTCTGTAAACCCAAGGGTCTCGTGGCGGTGTTCCAGAAGACAGGGTTATGAGACACTCCATCTCCTGGCTTTGCCCAGTGTCAACCCACTGAAAATGCCGTTCCTTTCCTGCCTTTCCTCATCACTTTTTCCACTTGACCTCCAGGATGAGGTGCTGGGACCTGGTTGGCTGGGGGTCTCCCCAGAGTCAGGCCGCTTGCCTAGGACTCCAGTAGCACACTCAGCCGACAGGAAACAGCCATAGAAGTGCCGCACTCAGGCATGACATGTCTTTCCCAGGGTGGGTGGATCACCTGGCTTTCTGATGATTGTAGAAAACAAGTAAACAGAATGGAAAGGGAGGAAGAGCCTTAAGCAACCCATCTGTCAAACCCAATGGGTAGATCCGGTCTGCAGGTTGACTTCAAGAAATCAACGCTTCTGCGTACAGGAGGGATAATTTCTAATAAACCACTCTCTAAATCTCAGTTTCTCCATCTATGAAAGGAAGGTGATAATGGTAACTACCTTATTAATGGTATTTAAAAGAATTTCCAAATAGCATTCAATTCAGCACGTGACATATGGTAGGTGTCCAGTTACTACTGTTATCATCATTTAAAAATGAAAGCATACTTACCACCAAGGGCATCTGTGAGCTGGTCCAGAGTGGGTTCTGGATGGTTCCTGAGCAGTGTGTACATGGACATCACCATCCCAGGGGTACAGAATCCACACTGGGTGCCATGACACTTGGCAATCCTCTCCTGGAAGCACAAGTTAGAAATGCAAACACTGTACTCTCTTCCAGGCCTACAAAATCAGAGCAGCGTCCCCAGGACATTCTTCTGCTCACTGAATTTAGAGAGGAGCCCCCCACACACACACACACACACACAAGGCCCACATTTCAGGTGGCTCCCTTTGGGCTGGCCAGTCTGACTGCTGAGCTCCATAAGCTGTTCAGCTTGACTTCAGACAGTGGTTCTGAGACTTTGAATGGCCAGGGAGCTTATCAGTTCCACCCCAGCAGCACACCAGATCAAGTGACTTTTAGAGTGTCAAGGTGAGGTAAAATTGTATATCTTTTAAAGACTCCTCAGTGTGCAGTGAGGGTGTGAACCACTGCAGGAGAGGAAGGCCTTGGAAGAAATGACCAAACTATATTCAAGTTGAAAAACATGGAAAAAGCATGATAGAGCACACACTTGAGTATGAACATGGGCATACCACCACCTCTGTCTCTCTCTCTCTGTCTCTCTCTGTCTCTCTCTCTCTCTGTCTCTCTCTCTCTCTGTCTCTCTCTCTCTCTCTCTCTCTCTCTCTCTCTCTCTCTCTCTCTCTCTCTCTCTCTCTCTCTCATGAGTGTTTTGATCTTCCCACAGATGTGTTAATGCTCTACCATGTAGGAGTTTACAAAGCACTGGAACCGAGGATCCAACCAAGACAGAAATCCTGCCTTTATTTCTCCTGTACTTTTTTCTGTCCCCACTGTTTTCTCTTTGGAGACTGACTTCCAAGGGACAAGTACGTTCTGGCGCCGCCTCCCGGCAGCATTGCACCAATGAGAGCTCAGCATTGGTGGGAAATGAAAAGGGCCCCTTGCCTGTGTGGGCTCAAGTCCCATACGTAGGCTCTCCAGGCAGCAACATTCTTTAGCTTAATGGGGTTTGAGAACATTAAACCCCAAATTTTATCACATCTACAGAAGGTGAAGTTTGGCTCTTTTCTATGTGGCTCCTATCTTGTACCCTTTCTGTCCACTCCTCATCCATGGCCCTCAGTCAAGACAAGGAGCAATGGCATGTGTGGGGGCAGGGGTGGGGGTGGGGCGGGGGTGGGGGGGCAATGGCATGTGTGGGGGCAGGGGTGGGGTGGGGCGGGGGTGGGGGGACAATGCATATATGCACTGATATAAGGGGTCTAGTTTTGGGGAACGAGGCTACAGACTCCATGGACAGAGCCTGTCCTCTGACAAGTCCAAGCTCAACACATCTTTTGTGGGGGGTGGGGGGAGGAGCTGATATTTTTAATTCAGTTTTTAAATCAAGTTATTTTTCACTTTCCAACAACAACAACAACCCCAAAATTGTATATGTCGATGCACGTGGCTGGTGTTTCCTTCTGGGTTTGGAAGACGCAAGATGGATGGTACCCTCTAATTGGAACCCAGAGGAATCAGAGCTTTGGTCATGGCAGCATTTCCTTAGGAAAGGGGAGTCCTCTAGTCTTCCAAAAGCACCTTCCCAAGGAGTGAGTTACTCCTACATCCCAGCAGCCCAGCTTTATTCTCAGCTCCCGTGGCTTTGAACTATCATCTGTGACCAAGCAGCAGGGCCCAGACTTCCTGTTCCCAGAGTCCCTTTAGGGGAACAGCGCACCCTCACCTGGACAGGATGAAGTCTGGTGGTGCTGCTGCCTATGCCTTCCACCGTGGTGACTGCCGCTCCGTGCAGAGAGCAGATGGGGGTCAGACAGGCATTGACTGGATGATGCCTTCGGAACGCAAAAGAGAAGCACAGATGACAAATTCCACGACATCCAGTGGAAAGGGGGACCGAACACCCCCCCTCCCCGGGGCACCTCTCCTAGACAGGTCAGGGGTGATGTCCCAGGCTCTGAATCCGTGTTTCATTCTCAGCACATATTCATTTCACAGAAACAGATCTGAGAATCAGAGTGATTTATTCAGGGTCGCAGCTGGACTGCCAGTGGCAGAATTAAAATTAGACCTCAGCATTCCGATTCCTGAAAGCTTCCACCAACTTAATTATTTTCCTTTCAAACCGGGGCTGATGCTCTCTAATCACGCATAACTGGCTATGAACCTAAGGCAGCTTTCACCCTGTGGGGGGAGCTGGGCCGAGGTTGGTTGGGCAGTGAAGTGAGTTTGGTATTGCTCTTCAGAAGAAGAATTAGCGCCAGGTGAAGAGCTCTTCCTCTCCACAGGACCACTGCTAAAAATGCCCACTTCAAAACAACACTTAAAATGTTCTCAGTTACTAACCACAACTACGGGTGGAAAAAGACACAAGAGACAAATATTCAAAGCCCATGATAACCAGCAAAGACTTGAACTAAACAAGGAGAAACACCATTTTGTCAAACAAAACTATATGTTTTCAAAACATTATAATGTCTATATTTAAAAAGGCTTGGGGAAATGGGATTCCTACCACTCATGAGAGTGTAAATGCACTCTCTCGGAGTTCTTCCGGGAGACAGTTGATTTGAAAGACCTAAAAATCACTTTAAAATGAACATTCTTTAACTCTGCAAGTACACCTCTGTCGCTGTGCCATAAGTAAATGGTCATGGACATAAACACTGTCTGTAAGAAAGGTTTATTGATGAATGCTTAAAAATAATTCCCTATTTGGGGGTTTGTTTTGACACTTCAAAACGATGTAACATACAAAGCTATTGCATTGACTTTATTCTTTGAAAGACCTTCATAAAAATTCAACAAAAATTAGGATGTTCAAGCAATATATGAAGTTTGCTTCCATTTGTTAAAAATAAGGGACTGAAGAGATATCACTTATTGATAAGTAAACATAAATACTGGGTGACGAACTATGTGCCAGGCAGAACTGCAGGCATTGGGATTCACCAGCGACCAGAGACAAGTCAACCCCAGCAAAGTGAGCATTCTAGGTGAGGGGAGATAGACAACTCTCAAGTCCATCGAGGTAGTAAGAAGTACTGAAAATAAATGGAGGACACTGTGAATAAATGAATGGGGACTTAAGAATAAGTGAATGGAGAGGACTGCAGATAAATGAATGGGAACTATGAATAGTGAATGGAGGGGAAGAGAATGAACTTGTGTGGGTAATCAGGGAGGAGTAGCACTATTAACGCTTCTGCTAAAATCTAGATGATCTGAAAGAGTTCAACATAAAAGGCAGACAGAGCACATGCGTGGGTCCTGAAGTGTTGAGCTCAGATGTCTACAAAGAAGAGGAGACAAAAGGAAAGTCTGTGAGGGTGAAGCACAGGGAACATGGGAGAAAGTCGGTAGCCAAGGCTAGACCCAGGCAGGTCCCAGGGAAAGCAAGTGACAAGGCTTCCCAGTGAAGGTGAACTTGAACATTGGCCTAAATGTGCCCAACCACAGAGTTTAGAGATAACCAATCATAAGACCATCTTGCTTTAAAATCAGAATAAGCCAGAAAGGCTACAAAATCACATTTAAAAAATTCCTCTCCTCAGGAGCTGATGACAGTGATGGCCGCTGGAGGAAGGCGAGTCAGTTTCCTTCAGGGTGTGGTTCGTGGAGAGCGACCATGCTCCAGTAGATGACCGCACACTCGTGAGTACATGAGCAGCACAGACTGAACTCCGCAGGTTGTGAAAAAAATAAGAGTTGGGAGTGCGGTGTACCCAGAAGGAAGGAGGAGAAGAGGGGGTGAATATGACGGAAATAAACTGTATACATGTATGAAATTCTGAAAAATTCAAAACATTGTATATATGTACATATATTTAAAATGTATACATTGAAAACATTTTATATATAAATGAAGTATATGTGTGTATATATACATATACATATACATATATATAATCTCATACTGAGTGCATGGTGAAGCTTAAAAACCCTACACACTATTAAGTGTCAAATCTTAATAAGAGAGAAGATATATGAATGGTTGTTCTCAGCCCTAAGATTCAGTTGCTGTGTTTCTGAAATGTAAGGAAAATGAAGAGTCCTCCTTGTGCAAGAGTAAGAAGAAACCAGAGTGACTGTCAGGAAACCATTAGTGGTCACACGTGGGCGGATATGATGGGTTAATGCACAAAGCTGGACTCTTCCCCACCAGTGCGCACTGGGTGCTCAGTGGGAGGGGTAGTAGCTCAGAGAGGAGGTGAGGAAGGAGCTGGAGGAGATTCCCCAGGCTCCGAAACCAAGAGGCTCATGATGGGCAGAACTGAGAGGAAACGCTAAGCTTTCATTGAGTAGAATGACAACATTACCCTTTAGGGGCTAAGAACAAGGCAGCATGGAGGCCAACGATCTCCTGAAGCATTGACGGTAAGAGAGGAGACCGGAGACAACTTCCAGAATCCTAAACATCTGGCAGCCAGGCTGGGAAGCAGGCAAAGGTTTCCCAGGTTTCCCAGGGAATGTAAGCACAGCATAGCCCTGGTGCTGCTCAGATCCCAGA
This sequence comes from Peromyscus maniculatus bairdii, assembly GCF_049852395.1. Lineage (NCBI taxonomy): Eukaryota > Metazoa > Chordata > Mammalia > Rodentia > Cricetidae > Peromyscus > Peromyscus maniculatus. Next base: position 55,880,816 of record NC_134864.1, on the reverse strand, counting down.
CCTCATCTGGAGTGTGGGGAATGGGGAGAGCGGTTTAACCAGTGCGTAAGTGGAGTCCCAGAAGAAGAGGGGAGAGAGACTGGAACGGATAAATACGTGAAACAATGATGCGGTGAAGAGAAATACAGTGTGTAAACGAAATAGGAAACCACAGGTGGATTTCAGTAGGAGAGCGATGCCGTATAATTCCTTCTTGAAGCGGAGCTCTCTGGCTTACAGATGGAGGATGCATGTACGGGAGCAAGGAGATGTGAGTAGGCTCTAACTACACATGTGTGGTCATGGCCTTCTCCTCCATTGTCATTTCATAGCAGCCTTCCGTCTGTGGTGGAATACTAGTTGAAGATGTGTGACATTCGTTTAGGCTGTGGAGTATTTGTTTAATGATGCAAAGATGTGTTGTGTTCTTTTATGTTGCATTTGTTTAACTCTGTAAAGCTGTGTTACTTTGCCTGTCTAGTAAAGAGCTGAATGGCCAAGAGCTAGGCAGGAGAGAGGGATATGTGGAGAGAATAAATAGAAGGAGAAATCTAGGCTCCAGAGAAGAGGACAGAGGAGTGAGCAAAGGAGAAGGAGAGGAGGACTCCAGAGGCCAGCCACTCAGCCACACAGCCAGCCACTGAGTAAGAAGGAAAGAAAGAGATATAGAACAAATAAAGGTAAAAAGCCCAGAGGCAGAACATAGTTAAAGAGAAATGGGGTGATTTAAGTTAGAAAAGCTGACTAGAAACAAGCCAAGTTAAGGCCAGGCATTCATAAGTAAGAATAAGTCTCCATGTATTAGTTGGGTGATGGGCCCCAAAGAGTTAAAAAAAAAAAAAAAACCTACAAACTCTTTGCTGGGGGTAATTTTTCAATCTATTCATGTTGTTTATCACTGAATCCTTAGTGCTCAGCATAGTTCTTTCCACACAGTTGATGTTCCATACACATTCACCAACTGAAGGAGGAAAATAAAGTTGAGAACTGCAAAGTTCACTCATAGCTGGACTCCGAGGTGAGGTACCTGATCGTCTTGGTGCTGGGGTTGTATCGTGACACCATCACTGTGCAGGCCCCACAGCCTCCTCCTCCGCAGCCGTACTTTGTCCCCGTGAGTCGGACTGGAGGCAATTGAGTTAAAGAGAACGTTTCTTTCCAGAGCAGCCCTGGCTTAGGCTGTCACACCATCACAGACACGCCCAGGAAAGTTCAATGTGGATTCATTCACCAATGACTGCTACTTAAGTCTTGTAATTTCCGGCTTCCTTTTGTGCGTTGCGGCATGCACCCACCCTTTATATAAAGCCGGAACATAGGCTGCCAAAAATAGGGCCAGACTGAAGAAGAATCTATGCATGTAAGTATTTTGAGAATTTGCAGGTGGGAGTGCACTGTATATTTGCCTTCATCGTTATGTAGGTCTTGGAGGAAATGCACAAAATGTTATATTATAAATACTTTATGAAATATCTGTGTCACACTAGAAACACAGTAAGTTATTTGTCTGCATCTTGTCAGCTGATTCCCTCAAATCTCTTCTATCATCATCATTATCATCATCATCATCATTATATTTTTTGGTGTTTGAGACAGGGTTTCTCTGTGTAACAGCTCTGGCTATCCTTGAACTCACTCTGTAGCCCAGGCTGGCCTTGAACTCACAGAGCTCATCCTGCCTCTGCCACCCAAGTGCAGGGATTAAAGGCGTGCACCCATTTTTCATTTACTCTCAGGAGACTTCGATGTTTTCTTTTTCCAATGGCATAACCGTCAGTCAGTGAAGATGAAGTATACATATTGTCGGTTAATCTAGAGGATGCTTAATGAATGCTTTCAACGTCCTTCTCTTTACTTCCCCTTGCTTGCTTCTCCATCTCATAGCACTCAATTAGTGATAAAGCAGAGGTTAAGAGAACACGCTGACACACTCATTCAAACACACACACTCACATACTCAAATATGCCACTCACACACTCAAATACATCACAAAATTACACTTAACTCTCACACATCCATACACTCATTATTTCCACATATACTCAAACACTCATATACACACACACTCAAACACCCACACATACACACATAAGGACAGTATTTTTCATACAACTCATATACTCTTGTACACATGCATATTCACATATACACATTCACAGACCCTCTCACTAAAATGCTCTCTCTCACACAAACCCAGTCACACATACATATACTCATTTAGGCACACTCATGCACACATACTCATAGGCCTAAATTCACACACTTAAAAACTCTTGCACATTCCCACAAACTCTTATACACAAACACTCTTGCAAACACTTTTGCACACACTCTCAGAGGCTCGCCAATACACACACACACACACACACACACACACACACACACACGAGAGAGAGAGAGAGAGAGAGAGAGAGAGAGAGAGAGAGAGAGAGAGAGAGAGGCTCATACACATACCTAGCACATTCTGGCATACATTCACACTCATTCACATTTACGTGCATGCACACATTCACACACTCACTCTCACTCAAACACACACTCTCACACAGTCACACACAAAACACTTACAGATAGATCCCTTCATGCACACAACACTCACAGACATACATAAACATCTTACATCTCAAACACGTACACCAAGACTCACACTTGTCCACACACTTACATCCCTCACAAATTCACACACAAGAACATATACACATACACTCAAGACATGCTATAGACTTCCAGATACATGCACTCACAATTTCACACACATATGCTCTCACAGATTCCCACTCCCACAAACTCTCACACACAAACACAGACTCTCACAGGCTCATAGACTGAACATGCGCGCGCACACACACACACTCACAGCACACAGCAAAGGATACGGTTCTTCCTCAGGTATGGTAGCAGCATCATTTCGGGATCCACATGTTTTTCTACCACCTGTGCAAGAGAAACATAGTCATGCACACACGGACAAGAGCTGGTGTGATGTTATGTTCACACTGGTAGGACCCTGCTGGTTCCAGAGAAATGCATCTGTGATGTGCAAGCATCAGCATCAAAATAAAAGTATCAATCTCCATCCCTGACTGTTCCTGGTCCGGAATCATCACTGTTCCCTAAGACTGTGGCTGTTTCTACTCACAGGAACACTAGTGACTCTGTCCAGCTTCCCCTAGAAGGACACTGGGAGAGAACAGAGCGGGGGGGGGGGGGGGGGTGTTGGGGGGATTGGGGAGGAAGAGAAACAGAACAGACAGAGGAGCTGCTGGCCGAGCAGGGTGTCTGAAAGATGGATGCAGCTAACTTAAAAGACATGTTTGCCAAGTAGACCATAACCAGTCATGTCCCCACATACCCAAACCAAAGCAGCAAATGCATGTGCCGAGTCAGGCAAGGCTCTGCAGCTAGGCACACTTAAGCAACTGGGCTGACAGAGTCAGGGGCAGGAACTGAAACATGGTGGATGGTCCTGGTTCCCTGGAATCCTGCTTTCGCTATTTTGATTAAAATTTTAAAAATTAATGTTTTAGGCATGCATGTGTTGCACAGACATATGTGTAAGCAAAGCACCCATACACATAAAATAAAATTTGAATTGAATGTTTTAAGTTAGCACATAAAGTAATGGGTTCGTGGCATTTTTACTTTGTTGTTGTTCATTTCCTCCCCACTGAGGTTCCCCAGCTGGTTCCCTCGTCTGTTTTCATGTCCCGTGCATTTGAGGTTCCTTTGGCGTTCACGGAACAGACAGAAGCATGGCTTGCTTCATCTATATATAAACCTTAACCATCTTTCTCCACGTTGAGGTACTTTGTCCCTCTGGGAAGGAAGGCAGAGAAGGCACGCGTCCAGAGCTGACTCCTCCCCTGCAACTTTATCCAGGCCCTCGCAGGACAAAGCAAATCTGTTTGAGGAAGGTGCAATACGGGAGAGGATGCGGCATGCGAGCATGCGCACGTGTGTACACACACACACACACACACACACACACACACACACACACACACACACATGTACACCTTCCATAGGATAAGTCTGGCTCTCAAACCAACTTCAAGTTAATTCATTGAGTTTCCTCTCTCCCTCTTTTCCCCAGCCAGCTCACAGCCTGACTCTCTGCCAGGACATCTAAGGTTTGAAACCTGGGTTATTTCTAACTTTTTCTTTCTTTCCACCCACGGCAATCCGTGTCACCAAGTTCTGCTCCTTGAGTGTCTGAAGATGCTTCTCCGCTATGCTGCCACCGCCAGCATGGGCCGTTATCATCCGGAGCCCGCACAATTATAACGGCTGTCTCCTAGGTCTCTCTGCTTCTACTCTGCCACCCACAAGCCTTGCCTGCACGAGAGACCCCCTGAAAACACTGGTCTGATCGTCCTGTGCACCGGCCATGCCATGTAAGGAATTCCTGAACCTGCCAGACACTTGTTATGACCCTCTCTTCCACCCTGGACTCAAACTTTCTTGGAGAGGAACCAATTTCCGTGAATTAATACCCGAGTCCCTGTTTTGAGAACTTCAAACTCCTGGCAGCGCGTCTTCCATCAACATCCCCTGCACACTGACTTCCGCCACTTGAACTCAGGCAGTGCGTGGACGCTTAACTTTCATTGTGTTTGCATTCGGCCTAACTCTCGTGCAGAGCAAAAAGCCACAGCCAAAGGCCTGCCGTGCAAGTCACCAGAGCACCCTGAAGGGGTTCCAGGAGTCCTCGCAAAGGCAGATCTGAGTCCCAGAAGTCTGGCTTTTCACGGGGCCCTTCTTGCCAATGGCTTCTCATGCTTCTCCGAACAGCCCCTCACTTGCTGATCAGTGTTGAAATACACGCTTCACTAGAATTGGGAGGGGCAAGATTGGGAGGGAAAAGCTGACACGATGTTTGTTTGTTTTTTGTGGGGTCGGGGGATCATTTCAAAAACTTAACCAGTATTTCTAGAGTCTGCTAACTAAACCTTCCTTGGCTTCCTGAGGGCCAGCCAGGGCCAGCCAGGGCTCTGTTTGTCCACAGCCAGGGGCAGGGGCCACAGGTGGATCCAAACGGAGGAGCCCCGCCACTGAGAACCACCCCGGGAAAACGCTATCAGTTTATACTGAGAACACTCTGAGCAAGCAAGGTCATTGCCCAGACCTCGGCTTTAAATGATGCCCAGGGGCTTCGCTGTGCAGGAGCAACAGGCTTGGCTTGGAACAGCCAGCAAGGTCTTCAGAGCCGCAGCACACACACAAATAAAACAAAACAGAACCCCACAGCCAGCAGGGAGCCTGGTTCTGGCAAGCTCTGCTGTGCCAGGAAGTTGCTTTGACTTCACGAAGTCACAACTTCATCTGAGAAATGACGGGGTAGCTTGAATCAGTGCACCACTGGGGTCCCGTCACTCCTGGGTACTGCTCACCCTAGACAAGCTGAGAACTGAGGCTGTCTATTCAAATGTGCTGGAAGATGTTATTAGCCGGGGCTTTGAGGGTGGGAAGGTCTGGATTCACGGTGCTGGATGGGTTAAAAACAGAGCTCTTTCCCTTGCTGTTTGAGGAGGGGTGGGCTTGCATATCCCATTAGGATGGGAAGGCCAGGGAATGGGGATGTTGGGAAGGGAGGGGGACCCTGGAATTCAGGCAATTCTAAAACTCGCCCTTAGTCTCCTACGCGCAGGTAGTGACGCACGACATCCCATGTCAAGGTCTCGGGGAAAGCGGGGTGCAGGATCGGAAGGGGCCAGGGACTGATGCAGGGGGCAGCCCGCGGGCGCTCACCTTCCGGCCATTCACGAAGAAGAGCAGTTGCGGGGGATCCATGATGCCTGAGGTCCCTAGCAGGTCCTGAGCAGAGCCAGCCCCTGAGGAGAATAAATTGCCTGAGGCAGCGGGGAGGGGCTTGCCTGGGCCTCAGGCCTCCGCCCGCCCAGAAACTTCTGGAAGAACCAGTGCCACCCAGTTCCTAACAGGAAAACTGTCCAGACACCTGTCCACTGTGCCAAGCGGGAGGCGCACCACAATCTTTTGGCATCGGTGGGATGGCTCAGGAGGTCCCAGGTCATTGCTTTGGTAGCTAACTGGTGCCAATGCTTACTCATTCGAATTGGCTTCCAGTTCGTTTGGACCCTCTCCGCTTGTTCAGGGGGAGGTCAGGCTGCCTGGACTGCTGAGTCACGTCCCGAGAGTCCTGTGCCCTTAGGAGCAAATAACCATGCTTATTTACTTGGGAAATACCTACATACTTGAAACCTGCGCTCAGAAAGCAACTTTTTGGCTCTCTTTTTATATTATAAAACTTGGCAAATCTCGAATGAGATCAAACTAATTTTCAGACCTCGTTTCACTTGGTATGCCTTCCTAGATTATATTGTTCATGCAAACACATTATTCCCGAAACACACACACACACACACAACCTTTGTAAAACAGGCTGGCCTCAGATCTCCTCCTGCCTCTGCCTCCTGAGTGCTGGGCTACACATTTTCTTTGTGAAAACTGGCCAAGTTTGTTCGTCGGAGAGAATAACCCACATCTCCACAACTCCAGGAGCTTGAGTGGTAAGTGGTTAACATTTCCTGCCTTCCTGGGTGTCTCCAAGCAAATTTCATATGCAGCGTTTTACCCCTAAATGTGTCAGTAGACACAAAGCATATGCACACACACTTTCCTTCCCTTCCCCACCCCTCCCCTCCCCTCCCCTCCCCTTTCCTTCCTTAAAGGTGTGTGCCACCATATCTGGCATACCTTTTTTTTTTGGGCGGGGGGATACTTTGTTTGACATGGGCTGGGGAGATGGCTCAGAGGTTAAGGGCTTCCAGAAGCCTGGGACTAGAACAAACCTGTTTTCTTTATAAACTATCCAGTGTTGGGCTTTCTGTCACAGCAATAGTGAACAGAGCTAGAATCAATTGTACCATTTCCCTGACACCAACAATCTTGATTGCAAAAACTTAAAGTAGAGGCTGGAGAGATGGCTCAGTGGTTAAGAGCACTTGTTACTCTAAGAGGACTGGGGTTCAATTCCCAAGCCCCACAGTCATCCTTAACTCCAGTTCCAGGGAAGCTGATTTCCTTCTTCTGATGTCTCACACACACACACACACACACACACCACTCATACTCTTAAAATAAATATTAAAAAAACAAGCTATTTGCTTTATTTTGTCCATAGATCTATTTAAAAACAAGAACATCAGTATTACAGTACCAATAAAACCCGTGGGCATTCAAGTCTTCCTACCCATGCAGCACATTCTGCTGAAGATGCAAACTGAAAATCTTTCCTATGCCAGTTATCCCTTTCTCGGTCACCAACTTAGTGAAAAGGAACTTTCAGTTCAAGGGGTTTTCAAATAACCTGCCGTCCAGTGGCAATTGTTCAGATTTTTTGTTGTGGTGGTGGTGGTGGTGCGCAATGGTTTTGCTGCTCATTTGCTATTACAAACCATGGCACCCTGACATTTGTCTAAGAGAACTTTTGATAGTTTCCCAAAAGTGGGATCGTAGAAACAAATAGTAGATGGATATGCAAATTTTCTAGATATTGTCAAAATCTTTCCTATGGGCTTTTATTATTTTGCTTGCTTCCAGCAATGTGCAAGAACCAAATGTGCTAGCCGAGGGAAGGGGCTGGGTTACTAAAACCTAGGTATCTGGGAAAGCTCAGAGGGACACCACGGCTCAGTCTTTGTCAGTATCTCTGGAGGGGTATTTCAGAGGGGTGTGAGGAGGAGTCTTGTGAAGAGGCCGGCCATGGCCTCTGATGGAGGTGCACCACTCCAGACTGGGCCATTGGGCTGATTCCGGGAGTGCTGAAGCAAGCTGGCAACTGGACCAACGGGCACTGTTGTGCAACATGCCATCACCAGGGTGAAGCCGGCAAACGGTGTCCGCTTTTAGGAAGGAGCAAGTGACATCCCTTCGCCCTTTGTTCTGTTTTCTCCTTTGGTGACCCCTGTAAAATGAGGTCAGCTAGCAAAGAACAGAAATGTTTAGTCCTGATGTCATAAGCGAAGTGTAAAGTTAAGAGTGGAGATGATGGCTGGCATGTATTAAAAAGTGGAGTTTGGATTTCAAGTGGCTCCCGCTCGTAACTTCCAGCCGCTGGGAGTGTTTGAAGCCAGCAAAACCCAAGGCTTCAGTGTCAACGAATGCACGGGTGTTTTCATCATGTCAATGATGGTCCTAGACCACCGTGCTGTCGCGGCTATCCTTCACTCCAGCGGGCTCCACGCCAGCTGACCAGTGTCGTCACACCGAGGAACCAGAGAGCCGGGCTCGTGCGCTAGCCTTGGAGCTTTTTGGTTTTGTTTTTTGTTTTTAAAGATTTATTTATTATGTATACAGTGTTCTGCCTGCAGTAAAGAAGAGGGCACAGATCTCACTACAGATGGTTGTCAGCCACCCTGTGGGTGCTGGGAATTGAACTCAGGACCTCTGGAAGAGCAGCCAGTGCTCTTAACCTCTGAGCCATCTCTCCAGCCTGTCTTGGGAGTGTGTGTGTGTGAGGAGTCCTCTAAATTCCACTCTTTCTGTGTCTTGCCTCAGAGATGTGTGGGAGCTTCCTAGAGTCACTTCTGTGGTACTCCAGGCGCTGCCCCCCACACACACACACCTTCTCATTCTTTAGACTACAGCAAACAGTAATTATGAATTTTATCTCTTGGTTGGATGCTAATCAAATTTCAGTGCCAAGCAGCATTGGACAAAGTCAGTACCAACTGAGATTTAAAACAAAACAACAACAACAAAAAAAAAACCCACTCAAATACTAACAGTTTATGCTGCAATGTGATCCTAAATGGGCTTTCCAGGTGTGACCCCACCACTTTCTCAGGAGAAGCATTCTCACGGAAACTGGGAACAAGACGAAGATGCCATTTTTACCACTGGCAAACATTTTAAGGAAACAGACATGTGGTTTAGATAAGAAAAGTAATCAAGGAAAATAAAAACTCTTCAGTTTCAGTTGCTTTAACTTCAACACTCATTAACTTTGGAGATCATACGCTTGAGTAATACTAGCTTAGCTGTAGATGAAGGTGCCTAAAGTTTTAAAACTGTATCTGTTATTTCTCCCTGTTTTCCAAGAAAAGATGCCATTGTTAATGGCTAACTATTCCTAAGAAAAGGATCTCAAGTTCACTAATCAGTAACTTTTCTCTAGGTTTAAACAGGTGCATGTTACCTAGTCTTCAGATAATCAAACAAAGGGCCAAGCACTTGCCAGTCTTGTTACCCCAGGTGGATTAATGGTTAACTTGCAATGAAGTGTTTACCTGGAATCATTTGACTAGGAGTGCTCCCCATAGGCTTACGTTCTCAGTATTTGGCTCCCTACAGCTTGCGGCACAAGTAGGATTATCCCTTAAAATTATAAGAAAGGAATTGAAATGTGCCTGGAAATGGGCTGGAGAGACGGATCAGTTCATGCTCTTACAGAGACCGTAGTTCAGTTCCTAGCACCCATGGCAGATGGCTCACAGCCTCTTAGCCTAGCTCCAGGGGATCCAGTGCACTCTTGTGGATTCCTCGGGCTCCTGCACTCACTTGTGCATATATATACCCACATGATTCAGAGAAGAGAGAAGGCAGGCCATTAAGTAAGCCCGGCCATCCTTACCAATACTCTGATCCCAGCGGACCTGACCCACAGGGGCTTCACACTTGCAGCCCCAGTGTTCAAGCTGTCCAGAAGCACAGAGTAAGACTGTCTCAGAAACCTAAGGTGGGGGGGGGGCACTCTGCTCCGTCCCCATCACTTTCCGCAGGCGTCTTCCCCCAGAACATTGAGTGGTTCTTCTCACTTCTTGCATAGTTTTTTTCAGCAATCTGAGTAATATCAGCATCCTAGCTAGGCTGGATCTGGGTTACCTAATCAGGCATTTGTGAGGCTGAAGATGGGAGGCAGCCAGCGTTCCTGCTGGGCCTGAGGTGGTCACAGCAGCTGAGGGAGAGGGGAATTCAATGTCCACGGAGGCTGCAAGAGGCTAGAAGGGGCAGGGATTCTGACTGGATGGACACACTGCGATTTGCCTTAGGTACCCACCCTATGCATACAGCCTTCCCTCCTTGGAGTGCTCCCTGTCCCCTCAGAACAGTGCTCCTTACATCTCAGCTTTTTTTGTCTCCAGTCCACACATACCGAGTTTCTGCTGTTTTTTTTTTCCCCCCACAAAGCAAGCAGCTTTTATTGCAGTATTATAAGGATTCTGTCTATTTTGGCAATAGTTTACAATATACTTGGCTGGAAGGAGAAGGTTGGGAACTAAAAAGGAACATTCCAGTGGACTGAGTTATCAGGGTCCTCTCCCACCCCATCTTGGCTGGATCAACTGATTCCTCTGTAGGTCCTATGGAATGGGGTATTGATCTGTTGAATGGATGGCTGCTCCAGGGAAAACAGGCTTGCTTGTCTGACTGACCTCCAATTCCTTTACAGAGTGTTGTGGCTATCACACACTTCGTATTTTTGTTTATATGGTTGATACTAAGAAAACAGACATGTAAAGATAGGACCGGCCTCCTGCACAAGAAGCCAGTGGCCTGGTATAGAGACAGGCCCACCACTGGCCATGTGATTCAGAAGGAGATGTCCAAGGTTAGAAGTATGCACCAGGTACTCAGGAGGGATGGACAGGGTGGCACCTGGCACACAGGAAGCACTCCTTAGAAACAGTCGGGGAGAATGAACTGTGGGGTTTGGGGGTTCAGCTGCTGAAGTCTCCCAGGGAAGGTCCTCCTGAGCAAGGTTCTGCTTCTGACCCACGGTGGCGTGAGGGGCCACTCACGCTTTCTGCTCCAGTTCAAGTCTCCCATGGGCTGAAGTCTCCGGGGTCTACAGTTGGAGCCAGGGGAGGCCAGCTTTGTTGTTTCTTAGCGGTATTTTCTGACCAGGTTGAGGTTGTTAGAAAACTCTCTTCCAGCAAGGAGGAAGTATTTTGAACTGGACTCATGAATGTACAGGATGAGTCCAATTGAGAGAAGTGTCAGATCCTGAAACATCTGTATTCCAGAGGTCCCAGGCACGGTGGGAGCCGAAAATGCCAGTTCCCGCTCACTTGTGTCCTTGCCCCCAGCCTCTGTCCTAGCATCTCCTCTCCTTTTATGTGGAGCCACTCAAGGGTCACACCGGCAATGCCGAGGCTTCGGTGAGAAGACCAGGGCTGTTGGTGTTCTGTTTTGCTAGGGTCTGTCGAAGAAAAGGGGTCATTCCAAGATGAATTTGGGGCTTAGTGAACGCAGCAGGGTGAGCCAGCTTCTGGAGAACCGATTGCCCGATGCTTCGCAGAGCCTTCTCATAGTTACGCAACTTTCACCTTGGGCAAGCAATTCGTGCCTATCAAAACCTCTTATCTAGAGTTGTTTGCCTAAGCGATTAGCAGCCCCGAGACACCCTGCTTTGCCCGGTGCTCTGTTAGTAAGAGGCTCTGGAATCCTTCAGGAAGCACTCAGATAAGAATCCCCGACTTCAGCCGGCAGTGGTGGAGCACGCCTTTAATCCCAGCACTCGGGAGGCAGAGGCAAGCGGATCCCTGTGAGTTCGAGGCCAGCCTGGTCTACAGAGCGAGATCCAGAACAAGCACCAAAACTACACAGAGAAACCCTGTCTTGAAAAACAAAAACAAAAAAAAAAGAGTCCCCGACTTTAAAAGGTCGTTCAAAGCCTCAGTGCGGTGGTTCTGTGGGATCTCTCACTTCACAGAGTGCTCACACTGAAGATCTGGAGCTGCAAGCCACAGGCCTCCGAAGCGGCATGTGTACAGTGACTGTGCTACCCACTCACCTTGTACTTCCCGAGCAGTGGGTGACGTCCCCCGGTTATCAACATGTCATCCCCACGCTCTAGAATGAAACGGATTGGGCAGCCAGTCCTAGAGAGAAACAGATGTGAGAGAAACAGTTCTAACAGATTGGAGATTTGAGTTCAGGTTTGCAGAGTGTCAGCAGCAGCTCTTGTTCTGTCTATGAAAGGACAGAGCCAGGATGCAGCCTCTCCTAGGAGAGAGGACGCCATGAGTTTCCTGCTGCTTCCTGATGGATGAGGAGGCTGGGAAGGGGCCTGTGGGCGATGGAAGCTCCTTTCCAGGACCTCTATTCACCGTCAAGTCTGCCTGTGGCTGCTGCGGACCTGACTAAATTTTTAGAAAAGGTCAACAGCCGTGAATTAGATTCCCCCCTCAGAGTAATTTGGGAAGCTTAAAACCCTCTGAATATGGAGTCTTTGGTGAATCTTTTATTATTTCCTGTTGTAGCCACACTCCACTTATATGATGCCACTGTCCAGTTCAGTGGCTCTCAACCTTCCTAATGAGGAGACCCTTTAACAGTTCCTCATGCTGTGGTGATATACAATTACTTTCCATACCATAAAATTATTTTTGTTGCTACTTCATAACTGTAATTTTGTACTGTTATGAATCGTCATGTAAATATCTAATATCCAGGATATCTGATATGTGACCCCTAAGAAAGAGTTGTGACCCACAGGATGAGAACCTCTGGTCTAGATACTATGCAAGTCTAATTATATATTTTAATTCCTTGCATTCTTTATTCAAATACCAATTCATGTTCATTTATTTCTTCTCCTACAAAGTTTCTAGGTTTTAATTCTCCTGTTTTCGTGAGTGTTCCTTTGGCTAAGCCTTATTTTGTTATATCCAGATGACTGCAGTTGGAATTCCAGAGTTTTCTCTGGACATTTCCAACTTCAGTCCATGCCTCAGGACCCCTCCAGGCGAGCATCAGATGCCACCTTCTAAGGAGACATCATGGATGGGCTGGCAAGATGGCTCAGTGAGAAAAGGGGCTTGCATGCAAGTTTGGCAACCTGGGTTTGATCCTTGAATCCACATGAAGATGGAAGGAAAGAACAGAGTCTGTGAGGCAGTCCTCAGAGTGCCACACATGTGTGCCGCAGTGTGCCTGGCCCGTATTTACCCCATGCACCCACAATGATAAAATAGCAACAATAGTAAAATGGCATAGACCTCCGGTGGCATGCCTCCATCAGATCAACACAGTTCGCTGAAGAATACCCCAGTTCTGAAGCTCTTAGCAGCAGAGTCTGCTTAAGTATGGCTAGGATTACTGCATTGAGCATATGGTTCGTATCTTCGTGATTGTGTCCTTTTGTAGGACATAGTGGTGAGAGAGAGAGAGAATGTGTGAGTGTACTTATGGGTGTGTGTGTGTGTGTGTGTGTGTGTGTGTGTGTGTGTGTATGGGTTGGCTTGGGAACTCTGGGTACTCTCCCTAGATTCTAAGTTATCTGAGAGCATATCAGATCTTCCTCAGAGATTACAGGATTTGTGGTCTGGCCCTTCCATCATTATATCAGAACTCTTTGTTAGCCATGTGCCTCAGTAGTAACTATAATATTTATTTTTAATAGGTTATCCACGCACATAGGACAGTTTAAAAAATTCAAGAGACGGTTCAGTGAAAAGCAAGTCTCCTGCCGCAGTCCCCAGCCACATAGCTCTTCCAAAAAGCGCAGATGTCAGCTGTTTTTTGTCCTTCTAAACACACTAAAATTTTAATGTGCTACCAGGTGTCTTCTTCCGTAAGGAGCAGTGAAACACCCACATGGATAACATCCCCTCCATCCTACCTTCCATCTCTCTGGGCTTTTGCCTATGTCTCAGTGCATACTGTAGACCAATGAAAATGTCTATATCACTTACTCTGGTTTCCTTGGTGGTTGAGCTGAAAACCCAGCAGGAGTGTGAGACAGAGCCCACCCCCACGCTGCTGACTCTGCTGGAAAGCTGGAAGACAGGAGAGTCAACTTGTCCCCAATGCAGTGACTTCCCCCCCCCCCCCCCCCGTAGTGAGGCTGAATAGGCCTGCCCTCCCCCTTGGCATGAATTGAGAGTGTCTCCAAGAAAGCTCTTGAAATTGTTGGGACCAGAGAGGTAAGAACTGGGATACCGAGGAGACACAGAGGCTGGCAGATCCACTCACTTGTGCACGGCCACAGCCACCATGGCCGCCAGGAGCCCGGGCTTGCTTGCTTTCCCTCCGAAGGCTCCACCGACCCTCTTCACATGGCAGTTGATTCTATTCTTCGGGATGCCCAAGGTGCAAGCCACCATTTCCTGTGAGTATTTGGCCACAGGCCCCCAAGAGGGTGAAACAGAACCCACGTGATTAGCAAGAAGTTCATTTACCGAAGAACTCCCTTAGCATTTTCTCACTGCCTACAGTAAGGATATATTTTTCTATTTTGAGTACCGACTGCAGAAAATGCTGTGGATGCTTGCAACATGCCTGCCGAAAGGATACATTGCTGTTGCTTTTCAAAATTAACGGATGATAGATCGCATTACAAATAGCCACCCTGGGCTCCTCACTCCTCGCTGTACGGCGGTCTCTATAATCCTACCCAGGGTCTCTTAGGGCCGAGCATTAATACCTTCTACAAACGAACTGGCAGGAGAGACAGATAGTCATGCACTATGCAAAAGGAAATATCACACAGTTCCAAGTCAGGCCTGCAGAGCTGATCAGCGGACCATGTGACACGAAGGTAAATCTGAGCCTGCTATGACCCAGGGGATGGATCTGGAGGGGAAGCAAATGGACCAGAGGGAAGCTGGGTGAGAGGTGGCGGCAGGGGGACTTTAAAGAATGGCGACTCCTACTCTTTCACTCAGACATCAATCAGGGAATAATTGCTCCTGCCTCGATGGGTAGAAAAGCATGAGCACCAGCACAGCACGCTACAAAGAGCTCACACAAGAAAGGAGGAGCCTGGCTGGAAAGGGAGGGATGCATCCTGGGTAGTGAGTGATGGGGCGGGGCTGTGCAAACCTGATGGTAAACAGTGTCTGTGGACTCAGGATAATCTATGTTGTTTCTGAAGGGCCTGAATCAATCTAGGGAGCTGTGCAGGTCTAAGAAAGGCTAGAGGCCCAGGAAGACAGAACTGGGGCAGAGAGAGCAGATAAGGGCAGCCTTGAGCCATGATGGAGTCACTTGTGGAAACTTGGCCACGACTCAGTGTTCATCAACGTTGAATCTTGTATAATATTAGAGAATCCAGCCTTAATATTATACTTCCCAGGGGCTCAGGCGAGAGAACTACTAATGGCGAGGACTATTTTCAGGGAATAGAATCTCAGCACACCAAGCTCTATCGTCCACTTGCTTTTATTTCTCTGGGATAACATCCTATCTACACAGCCTCAGTTCTGTTCGCGTGCCTAGTTCCTTTCTTGTCCGATTTCTTTCTACCTTTATCTACTGTTCCCTCTTAAGTTCTATCTTAATTCTCTCCTCTTAATTCTGCCTCATCTAGGTCCTTCTCATCCCATTCTTACCCAGCTAGTACTTCCCCATCTGGCTCTTCCTCATCTTCCATCTCGTCCACACGTTCCTTCTGGTCGAAATCCTCCTTATCCCTCTCAGTTCTCCATCCTCAAGTTCTTTACTCCTCTCTTCCTCTCTGTCTTCTCATACCTCTAAGTTCTATCTTAATTCTCTGAAAATAAAACTGCCTTTTTATCCCTTTGACCCTTATCTGCCCAAGCTATCTGCTGTTTTTCTGCAGGGTGAGTGAAAGTGTGCTCGGTCGCTAGGCAACCTGTGTACAGCTAGATGCCTCTGGTGATAGTTAAAAGGATATCTGGAACTAGAGGTAAGATCTGGAAAAAGAGAAAGTTGATGGTAATTACAGGGAGGCTTGAACTGGGGTTCTGGCTATGCATAGGTATCAGAGCAGAAGGTTATCTAAATAGTCCTAGAAGTGGTTAGGTAAGGAGTTAGAGGTCTATAAAGTTAGTAAGGCTGTAAGAAAAGGAGGGTCCGAGCTAAATTGCACAAAGCTGTTACTTAAGGTCCATCTGACCTAGGTGGTGTCTCCTTGTGGAATTTACCTTAAATCAGGCGACTAGCATGTGGTGGTCTGGACTGTTATTTCTGCTAGTCCTTGAAAGTGGCCAAGGGAGATACCTGCTGAAAGGGGATAAATGGATGGGCTGGGGGAAAGGAAGCCTTTCCTGAGGCTGTTCTCTAAATACCTTGAACATGTATGTCCAAAGAGTGATCAGTCCACACTGTTAGCCCTTCTTAGGAAAAAATTAATTGGGAAAAAATGAAGGCACACATGATTTTCATAACAGAAGACAGCTGATATATAACAAGCCAAATAACACCAAATGCTCCTTGGAATTTGGCTTCCTCTGGAGGAAATCCTTGATCCCTCCAGGTAGTGACTTTGCCATAACCATCTAAGTTCTTATGATATATTCCTGTGGCCTGTAGCAGTTAAACTTCCCAAGAATGACTATGCTGTGAATGTAAAAGCGAATATTGTAGGGACACATGGCTATGTGTGTGTTTGCCTAAACACACATATTTAGCACATTTCATTTCCTTCTTATATTTTACTGTGTAAACTTCTATTTTGAAAAATCATAGTCATTTAGCAGAAGGAGGGACTTGAAGCCATAGCAAGGTGCACGGAGAATAAACCAATGGTGTGCAGGGGAAGGCAATGAGGATGCGCAGGACAGGAGAGAAAGGCGTGGCTTAGATTTGAGGAACAGCAGCAACTGGTGGCCGTGGCAGAAAGAGTGGATTGAAGTGTAAGAGGGAAGTGCAAGCCATTGTTTTTAGAGTGTGTCTCAGAAGAGAGGGAGAGATGGAAGCGAATTAGCCACCAGGTGAAGCCACCAGGTGAATCAGGGGACACTTTTTGATAGGCTTTCTAGCCACGCCCCCATGACCAAGCATGTGCTGGTAAGACACTTAGTCATTTCCGGGAACCTTACAGCCTACGGAAACCGTGCGCTGCGTGGTCACATAACTGTGCACAATGTGATGGTGAAATCTATGTGCATGCATGGTGTAGCTACGTAAGTCCGTATGCGCATGCGTGGGGGGGAGAGTCCATAAAAGGTGGATCTCATGTATTCTCCCCTGTCTTCCTGTACCAGTCTTTCAGTAGGCCTAAGCACATTCTTTTCTGTCCATCCCTTCTCCTAATAAACTCTTACAGTGGGTTTTGTTGTGCTTTGTGACTTTTCTCGCAGGGTAAACAGCGCCGCATGGTAACTAACACTTTTAATTTTATTTTAAGTGTGTGTGTGTGTGTGTGTGAGAGAGAGAGAGAGAGAGAGAGAGAGAGAGAGAGAGAGAGAGAGAGAGAGAGAGAGAGAGAGAGAGAGCAAATGTTGGAAGAGCTTAGGGGTGTGGGATCCTCTGGAGCTGGAGTTACAAGTGATTGTGAGCTCCCTGGTGTGGGTGCTGGGAAATCAAACTTGAGTCTTGGAGAAGAGCAGCATGTATTCTGAAGGCTGAGCCATCTCTTCAGCTCCCTACTTAATTTTTTTGAGACAAAAATCTCACTGTTTGGCCTTGAACTCATCACACCATAGCCCAGCCAGGAGGGTTATTTTTAAGACCGGGGCATATTTGGGCTGGGGAGATGGTTCCATGGGTAAAACGCTTGCTGCAATAGCACGCAGACCAGATTTCAACCCCCAGAACCATGTGTAAAAAAGGCTGGGTGACCTGGTGACCAGTTACAGTCCCGGCACTGAGGAAGAAGCGCCAGGTGGACCCTTGGTGCCTGATGGTCAGCTAGCCTTGAATACTTGGGAAGCTCCAGGACAGTGAGAGACCATCTCAAAACACAAGGGGGGTGGCACCTGAGGAACGACGTCTGAGGTGGACCTCTGGCCTCCATACATGCTCACATGCATGTCCACCCACCCCACCCCCACGCACACACGGCAAACATGTTTTTGTGTGCTGATCTGAACAGGTGGCAAATAATTAGAAATTGACATCATAGAACACAGCAGAGGCAAATGTGGGTTTCTACGGGGCTAAAAGTGCAGATGTAAAGCTTCCGACTGGAGAGAAGAGAGGGCCCCCCACCACACCCTGGAGGTGGGAGGGACTTCAGGAAGATGAAGACTAGGAGCCCTGTAGCCTCAGTTTATTTCCCAGTGAGACGGGAGGCAGCCGGCATCTGAGAAGTGGATAGACTTTTGTAGAGGACAGAAGGAGCTGCTAAAAATCGGGGCTCGGTTTTGCCTCTGTGACTTGATGTTCAACTTTGGTCTAACTGGTATCTCCTACCTTGATCTCATAGCTGGAAGTCAGATGAATGGCACGTTAAAATGAAACCTACCTGCGCAAATGCTGCATCCTGGCTTGATACATATACATCCATTGCTTTATCCTCTGCCTTGGGTACCACACGTACGCTCTGGGTCTCCATGTAAAAATGTTCCTGGCCTCCAAAGTGCACTTCCCCTTTTAGACACAGCAAACACACGTAGCTTTAGAGACACATCCTTTAGAAACATCTGAAGTGGAGTATGGCATGTTTTGCTAAATGTCATGATTTTCTTTTAGGTCATGGGAATAGCATTTAGTTTCCTGTCTTGATTTAAAAAAAAATAAATCATTGCAATTTGACAATGTTCCCATAAGCAGCTGTCATTATGCATAATTGGCTAATTATATGCAATTTAAAATCTCCTATGCATTTGGCTCCATTTCCCTACCTACTCATGTCAGTGCGTTCTTAAGAACTAGAAATTAATTTCTGTTGGCTTGAGCAACAACTGGGATTTCAAGTACAAGATGATTTATCTAAGGGTAAATTCATCTCTGCAACGAGACTGCCCAGGACAGTTAATGATTTTACATAGCATACAGAAACTTGTACTGGAACAGTGACACTCACTCAGCCTGATGTCTTTTCATTTGCTTGTTAGACGTATTAAAACCACAGACCACATCTCAGTTACCCACTGAGCTGGAAGAGACTTCGCTAGGACCCACAGTGGTAAAGTGCTCACCTGGCTGGCAAGTGTCAGGGTCCGGGTCGGATTCTCAACACTACAAAATGTACCCCCACCCACACAACAACGCAGACAGAGTACAGACCTCAGGTACAAAGAATAAATGGTGTTTATGATGAGGGAGAGGAGGAGGGGGGCAGGATAAATTTGTCTCTCCTCCTCCTCCTTCCATTTACAAATTTCGCCTAACTAGCAAGTAAAAGTTTCAGAAAGCTATGATCTGTCGTAGGTGTTAAAAAAATAAAGTTTGAGGGTCAGTGAGATGGGCCAGTGGGTAAAGGTACTTGATGGCAAGGCTGAAGACTTGCACCCCACCACCACACCCCCAAATAAATGTAGAAACGATTCTTAAAAAATAAGGCTGGCTGGGCAGTGGTGGCACAAGCCTTTGATCTCAGCACTCATCAGGCAGAGGCAGGCAGATCTCTGTGAGTTCGAGGCCAGCCTGGTCTACAAAGCAGATGCCAGGACAGGCAGGCCTGTTACACAGAGAAACCCTGTCTCGAAAAACAAACAAACAATAAGGCTGGTCTGCAGTCAAGAAGGTGGACGTGTGTAAAGGAGTAGTTAGAAGACTGGAGTGTTGACGATCCATCCACAAATACAGCTCGTAAACTGGTCTGGATTTCTAGGCTGTGTTTACTCTTCTGCCCCGATTGACTTCCAGGGCTGAGTGTCCCTGGTGAACATCCCTGAATCACCATGTTCATCCAACTTCACTTCTCTGGGAAACAGGTTTGAAGCTGTAAGGGGTTCAGCAGATCCTCGCTGAAGACTCGGCCCCTCTTATCCTCCGCCCCCTTTGCTTCCTGCCCCTTCCTTTCCTAGTGTTTAGTGTTTGGTGACTGTAACTTTCATTGCAGTGCTGTTATGTTCGGCCCCAGAGTGCCTCCATACTTGCAATGATGAATTTCAACCTAATTCATGAATGTGGTTTTTTTTTTTTTTTTTTTTTTTTTTTTTTTTTTTTTTTTTTTTTTTTTTAAGTCTCCGCTAATCCCAGCCGCGGAGCTTCAGCCAATCAGAAACCGCCAACTGACCGGTTTCTCCACCCACTTTTCTTCCTGTCTCTGAATCTTTCTGTCCACCCCCTGGGAGCAGAGAGCTCTGAACTCCTCAGAGCCCCTAATCTGAGACTCATTTTCACTCAATTAAACTCTTAACTTCAATTCGTCTCAAATTTTTCTTTTCACAGCATCAGTTTCGACTTGAACCCCGGGGGTTTGGTCTTATTACCTGGAGGTCATGTCAAATCCCTGTGGAAACAGGTTAAATATGGATTTTAAATGGATTTTTAGGTATTTTTTGCTCCTTTAAGGACCAGACTGATTTTTATGGATCCACCCAAAACTTGTCTCCAGCTCCACTCTTTTCCAAGCCTCTGAATTCTTAACTGCTGATGAATTCCATCTCATTTTTGTGGGTGGTATGGTCAATGCCTCTTGGATCCCTCATCTGTCTGTCCACCAAGATGTCAACCATGTTGCTAATAGTATCACTTTTCCCCTGGACAACACGTCTGTAATTTCAGAGTCGTCTTAGGTTCTTTGCTGGTCACATCTAGTCAGTGCCTAACTCTTCACTTACATTCTCCTGCCAGACAGCATCAGTTCTCTCAACGGGGACTTTGTGGTGACTTTTGACCTGGCCATGATGGACCCATCCATCCCGTTTCAATCTGAGTTTTTCTGCCAAGTGTTCTAATAGGCAACTGAGACCCTGCCGCTTTCCTATTCAAAAATACCAAATGTTTTCCATTGTCTGCAAAGGTAGTAGAGTTGTTTTGTTTGTTTGTTGTTTTTCTCAATGAATCAAGCTCTTCCATATCTTTCCCAGAATTCTCTCTGAGTCTGATATTCTGGGTGTTCCCCCTCATAGCTCACTTCATAAGAAGAGTTAGGATTCATTAAGTTCATCTAAGCCTTGGAGGTGCTGGGCAAGCACTACCACTGAGCTGTGTCCCCCACCCTTAGCTTTGGGGACAGGTTTCACTATGCCCCAGCCCAAGCTGCCTGCAAACTCATGTTCTTCCTGCCTCAGCATCCGGAGTGCTGGGATACACCACAGCATCACTTCAACGTTCATAGAAGCCGCAGTATCAATGTATTAAAACCTCCTATAATCGAGAAGAAAGTACTTCAGGATTCAGCTTCAAAGGGCTGGGTATGGTAGACCACGCCTTTAATCCCAGCATTCAAGAGGCAGAGGCAGGCGGATCTCTGTGAGTTTGAGGTCAGCCTGGTTCCTACATAGTGAGTTTGAGGCCAGCCAGAGCTACAGAATAAGACCCTGTCTCAACCACCTCCCTGAACACCTCCCCAAAAGAATTCACCTTCGAGGACTTGATCAACACATTGAAATGCTGACTGAACATTTCCTCTTTCCAGTTCTTTTTCAGGTCCGATGAATGATTCATATTGCAGTGCGTCCTGGGAAGGTAACAAATAAAAGGTGTTATTCATGCTGCTCAGTCTCGTCATTTGCAGATCCTGCACACTGAAACCCATGTATAGTGATAAGCATTAATTTCAAAATTCCCCAGCCAGCACATGACTGGCTAGTCTCTCAGTGAGTCTGGGGACACCTTAGATCCTGTCTTCTGAGCCGGCACATTTTGGAAGACACGATCACAGTGTACTCCAGCCCATTATGCAACCGCACATCAATCTTCCCTGAATTCAGGACACGAGTGTTCTTTAATCTTCAGAAGAAACCCATTATGGAGGCTTACAGCTAGATTAGCCTAAACGCTTGCACTAGCTTTGGAGTTCACTCCACCCTCCCGTCATAGCCAGATATGTTGATGAGTGTGACAAAAAGAATAATTTCAGTAGCTGGAATCAGACACATAACCGAGTCCCTTACTTTAGCCAACATCCTCTCAAAGTCTCAGCTGGCTGTTCTTTTGACTCTATTTTGTGAATGGTTCACTTTTTCTTCAAAGCTATATTTAAAACTTTTTTTGAAATTAAACAACATATTTCAGCGTTTGCAAAGTGAGAGAGCATCCCCATAGATTGGTGAAGAGGCAGTCCTCCTGTGGGTGCACATATGTGGGTGCACCCCCCAAAGGTGAGCACTACCGTTAGGTTTTTATGTATTCTCCCAGATATATGCAAATACTAATAAACATAAGTCTATATTCTTCACCTCATTATTCACACTTTTGCCTTTCATTTATCAGTACGATTTGGAGATCTTTCTGTACCCATGGGATAGAGAATGTGCTCATAAAAAAGTACACACAATTCCATATAATTCCTCTGTGTGTGTGTGTGTGTGTGTGTGTGTGTGTGTGTGTGTGTGTGTGTGTGTGTTGGTTCAAAGAGGTTGAACTCAGGGCCTCCTGCATGCTAGGCAAGTGCTCTGCCAAGCTTTAGTTCCATTACACAGAGGAGACCTGGGCTTGTGTTCAGTGTTTACTGTTGCCAACAATGGTGCAGGGAATGATTCTGAAAACCTTCTCTTGCAGGTGGGCAGTCTGAGCCTGGGGATAAGATCCTATGTTGGGCTTGCTGGCAAAGGATTTATTTGCTTAGACTTTTCATAGACGTTGCTAATGTTCCTTCACAGAGATTATTGTTGTGTTTCTTATTCATCTCGGGAAGATAAGACAATACCCGCTTCCTTTCCTACAGCTCACCCGCTCAGTGTTATCACACTTTGGTATTTTTGTGGAAAACGACAGCTCATTATAGCTCTTAATTTTCTTCTTTTATTCACAGCATCACACATTGGCCATTTGTAATTTCTTCTTGTGGTCTGCCTACGTTGTGGCTGGCAGATATGTTTCCAGTTGCTGCCTATCTTCTGTACACCTACCTTACATAGCTAATTTATTAATCTTCTCTCTTACGGAAGTCAGAAGTTGAGCCATACTCAGAAATATTGTTAAGGCGTCCACCTGAGCCTTCCTCCCTTAATGCTTCAATCTTGCTTTTGACCTCTTTACCAGTCCTTAACCCTCCTGATCTTGGTCTATTCTGATGCAATGAGCCAGTGTGGTAAGGTTAACTCTGCTCATCTCTTATTTTTCTTAGCACTTGACTTCAAGTGTATGTGACCCCGCTGTAGGGATCTGTGGCCAAATCTTAATGAGTCCATAGTAAAAGAGTAGAGAACACTCAGCAGGCTGTCTGGCCTGCCAAGCAATGCCCCCGATTCCCATCACTGGCCCTCTCCTGGTGAATGGTGCTGCTTCCTTCTCTAGTGGGCTGGCCACAAAATGCAAGAAGGAATTGCTGCAGTTTACCTTGGAATCTAGAAAAATGTGAAGAAAAGCAAAAGGATCCTCTCCACACTCCGGGGAAGGGGCCAGTCCCATGTAGGGCAACAGAAAACTTAAAGATGACATGGAGCCCGGGCAGATGGAACCCAGGGCAGATGCTAAGAGAAATGAATTCCAAATTTACAGATCTTCAAATCCACCTAAGAGGCAAAGGGGTGAACTTTCTAAGATTCAAGTGTTAAACTTGGAAATTGGGAAAACCAGAAGGATTTGTTTCAGGTGTCCTCAGGGCTGGTGGTCCCAGGAGTGGTCTGTAGTGGGGTTGGAGGCCCATTTCTAGCCAGAAGTATCTGATGGAAAGAAGAAGTCAAGAAACTTCCAGAATTTTTTTTCTGTAAGTATTATTGCCAGAGTGTGTGACAAATGCCATAAATTAAGGAATCTCCCTCTAACAATACCCTTTCACGCTTCCTACCAAAACTCACTGCCAGGTGGCCCCAAGAGCAAGCAGATGCTAAAGTTACCTGAACTGTCACGATCACAGGCTCCACATCTTCATAGACAATCTTCACTTTTTTTGTGGCTTGCTTGGCATGAGCATAAGTATCAGCAGCCACGGCACAAACGATCTGACCCACACAAATCACCTGAGGAGAAGCAGAGCAGAGGATACATGAGAGAGAATGAAAGATGGCTTCTTCCTCTTGTCAGCCAGGGAGGAAGCAGGGCTGTGCTCCGGATTGGGGCGGGGAGGGTGACTTGTATCCCAGAGCACAGGCTGGCATAAACAGCGCCTCTACTGATATGCCTCAGGTAAGTCACCAAAGTATCCAAGCCTCAATGTCTTGGTCTTAAAAGGAGAAGTGTGCCTGCTTAGCTGGTTCTCACTGCCCCAAGTCAGTTACAGAGCAAGGTTTAGCAGACAGGTAGTCTCAGGTCACTGGGCGGTTATGTACACAAAGCCCTGGTGCAATGATCTCTACCAGGGGAGAGCCACTGCCAGTACCTCATCCTGTGCATACAGGCTTTCTTCTTCTCTGCCATTGTCACCAGGAACATCTTGAGCTGTTATCACATCAACCACACCAGGGGATGCCAAGGCCTCAGAGGCGTCGAGGGAACTGGAAAGGAAATAAAACCATAGTGTGTGTCACCCAGCGGTGAGGACCTCATCCAAGGGAAGACGGAGATTCTGAGGAACTCCCCGGATTCACATGAGCATCACTAGGCAAGTCCACAATATGGAGTCTTAACACGGGCCAAATGATGTTGGAGGTATAGGACACTCGTTCCACTGGGCACAAACTAGCCTCACCTTCCAGGGTGAGTCCATGCCTGCTTCCCTAGGCCAGTGCTCAGGGGCTGGCACTTTGAGAAATGGGCTCCTCTGAAGGTAGACTGTCATAAAAGACAGAGAGGATCACAGCTTTGAGGGGTCTCACAGGCAGGAAAGTCGTTCTTGCCCCATTAAATTCTCAGATAACAACAGCAAGTTCTTCAGATGAAAAAAGTTGTCCATACAGTAGGGGCTTCCTCTTCTACACTCCCACATCCACGGTTTCCCTTCATGTTGTGTTTTCAAGATACATGCTCAGATTGTGTTTCCAGTGTGTTGAGTGGATTAATTGCCAAGAGGCAACCTCGTCCCTAGGTACCCGCTGGGTATTCCAAGCCTCCCAACCCCACCATGATCGCTTACATGATTCTAGCGTGTGGCCTGCTGCTGG
The DNA here is from genome assembly GCF_049852395.1 of Peromyscus maniculatus bairdii. NCBI lineage: Eukaryota > Metazoa > Chordata > Mammalia > Rodentia > Cricetidae > Peromyscus > Peromyscus maniculatus. Next base: position 55,856,087 of record NC_134864.1, on the reverse strand, counting down.
TTACCACGGCCAGGAAGAGTTCTCCTGCCAAGGCAGACATATCATCACAAAAGACTGCCTCCCCTGTGGCGTGTTTAATGCCAGACTGATGCATGATGGGACGCCCGACTGGGTCTTGCAGGGGCTGCCGGAGGTCTACACCCTGTGTTAAGAACAGAACACAGAAGGAAACGATTAAGAGAGACCAGGGTCAGCAGGATCCACCAGGAAGTGGCCGTCTTACCCATTCTCTTGAGGCAAGCTTTCCAAAGCAGCTCAGTTCAGCTCAACATGGGTTTTTCTTCTTTCCCGTTGCCTATCTGCATGAAGGGACACTAGCCCACTCCAGCACGTGACTCTGGCAGGCCTCGCCCTTCTCCCCATTCCCTCTGCCTTGCTAAAAATCAAGGTCTACTGTGGTGGTATTGTGTTCCCCAAAATATTGTGTACTCTAATAAATTTATCTGGGGTCAGAGAACAAACAGCCACTAGATACAAAGGCTAGAAAATGGTGGCACTCACACCTTTAATCCTAGCATTCCAGAGATAGAAATCCCTCTGGATCTCTGTGAGTTCAAGGCCACATTGGAAATAGCCAAGCATGGTGACACACGCCTTTAATCCCAGGGAGTGGTGGTAGAAAGCAGGAAGATATATAAGGCGTGAGGACCAGAAACTAGAAGATTTTGGCTGGTTAAGCATGTGGCTGGTTAAGCATTCAAGCTTTGAAGCAGCAGTTCAGCTGAGAGCCATTGGGATGAGGACTCAGAAGCTTCCATTCTGAGGAAACAAGACCAGCTGAGAAGTTGACCAGGTGAGGTTAGCTGTGGCTTGTTCTGTCTCTCTGATCTACCAGCATGGACCCCAATAACTCGCCTTGGGTTTGATTTTATTAATAAGAACTTTTAAAATTCCTGCTACAGTCTACTTTATTTGGTCACTTCCTCCTCCTGAGACTGACAACCAAAGTCCAACAACCAGAAGCCCCTTTTGGCTCATCTTATTAACATGTCCAATTAAAATTAAACACCTCATCCTAACCTGGGGTTTCCCATTTTACCTTTATAAACCTCCATTTGCCCATGTGCCATGTCTGTCTCCCTCTATCCAGAGGCCGTCCTTTGTCCTCTGGACAGATGTCCCTCCCCCTTTCCTGTGTCCTCTCCCCCTCTCCCTCCTCCCCTCCCTCCTTTCCCACTGCACCCCAGCCCATTCTAACCCCGACCTCCCCTTTTCTCTTAAGAATGGATCTGCAAGGGCACAGTCAGAAAGCAGCCACTTTAACTTTCCTCCCTGCTTGATGAAGGATCTCCGTGAAACAGGTGTTCGGGGGTGGTCTGTGACGGATCCGGGGTCTGGGAGGGAGTCCCCCCCCCCTCACTGTGTAAAACAGAAGGGTGCTCACACCTGGTAAAGAGAGACAAGCAGGGATTCCACCTGAACAAAGATTTTGTGACAGCTAGCGGCTAGGAGACCTATTTTCTGAGGAAACCTGTATGGTTTATAAATAGACCTCAGTGAGAGGCCATTGAAGACAGTGTCATCAATTAGTGGCAGAACTTGACATCTAGTGTCTTCGACTCTTCACCTTATTTTTGAGGCAGGACCTCTCTCACTGAACCTGGAGCTTGCTGTTGAGCTAGACTGGCTGGCCAGCAAGCCTCTGGAATCCGCCTATGCAGTTACGTGGGGACATGCAGGGTTTGCTCCGTTTCCTATGATGCTGAAGGGAGGTAGAGACTGCAGTTACGTGGGGACATGCAGGGTTTGCTCCGTTTCCTATGATGCTGAGGTGGGGTGGAGATGCACAGTTATGTGGGGACATGCAGGGTTTGATTTTGTTTCCCAGAGAGAATCAAGTTATTTGTTCCCTGTATGAAAAAAAATGGTCTCAAAGGTTACAGGTTCTCTGCAAGGTATTTTCTGGTTTTGCATCTAAATCAGCCACATTTCACCAAACTCGATCCCTTTCACTTCTATTCACTGATTTTTTAAAAATTAGTTTCCTCATTAATGATTTAAAAAAAAAAAAAACTAACTCTGCTAAACCGGGCTATGGTGGTGCATGCCTTTAATCCCAGCACTCAAGAGTCAGAGGCAGGAGGATCTCTGTGAGTTCGAGGCTACCCTGGTCTACATAGCAAGTTCCAGGACAGCCAAGGCTGTTTGTTATACAGAGAAACCTTGTCTTGAAAAAAAAACTCTGCTATATGCTTTAGATTTGTATGAGAATTGAAGGACACACTTTACTTCTCTAATAAGAAATAAAAAACAGTGTGTGTGTATCTATATGTGTGTGTGTGTGTGTGTGTGTGTGTGTGTGTGTGTGTGTGTGTGTGTACATAACCCTAATTTCTCAGTTCACACTTTCCCCAACCCTGAAGGGTACATCAAAACTTCTAAAGGCAGCTCTGTTGACAGGACAGGCACCAATGGATGGGTATAAAGTTTTCTCATGTTTCCTTCTATAATTTAGGTCTGAATTATCTTCCCAAAGACCTGATGTTGCAGGCCCGGTGACCATCCTGGGGTGATACTGGGAAGAGGGGTAGAGCCTTCAAGAGGCAGAGCCTAGCAGAAGGAAGTTAGATCACTGGGGGCCTGGAGAAAGGATCGGGACCACAGCTCTTTCTCCTCTTCATCCCTGCTTCCTGGCTGCCATGAGGTGAGCAACTTGGTTCTACAACACACTGTCCTCCATGATGTTCTACCTCACCACGGTCTCCCTGAAATGGGAGCCAACCAGTCATAGGGGCCAATTCCTGAAACTGTGAGGTAAATGAGCCTTTGCTCTTTGGAAGTTGATTTACCTGAGGTATTTTATCATAGCTAGCACTAGAAAAAATTAATCTGCATTACTAGTTAAGTACAGAGAGCTCCATCACGGCAGTCATCTGAGCTGGGCCCGTGGTGGATTTCTTTAATGGGAGCAGAGGACAGAGAAGCCTGTGTAAGCAACACCTTTGTTGATGGAAACAGGAGTCTGAGCTCTACATGAGTGACTAGAAAGGTCAGGAGGGCTGGCCCGCCACTGGGGTGGGACCTTTTGGTGACACAGTTGTTTGGGGGCTACCCATAGTCCTGTAAGTAATCCCTCACCTATGCCCCCATGAGTTAGTCCAATACATTCATGGTTTCACCAAGCTGGACTTGGCTGGGCTCTTTCCTTTGTCCCCTCAGTGGTTCCCTTACGTGGGGTGAACAGACATTCATGTCTCCTCAGCAAAGCAGTGTGAAACCTGGCAAGGAGGCTCTCCAGGTAACTTCCAGCCAGCGGCCACTGAGACAGTGACAGGAACGGATAACGCTGTCTCTTTTTGTTTAACCGTTGCCTCAGAAAAAACGCAACAGAAAAAGCCTCTTAAAACCAGGGTGTGACATGAATCGACACAGCACAGGAGGTCTCTGCTGCCCCCTGCTGCTGGGATCCCAGAGAGCCCCACTACCTTCACAAATAGGCTGCTCTATTTCAGCAACTTGATTCTATGAGACCGGGTTTGTAGAAAAATACTTCAAGTCCAGTGAGACCTGGACACGATGAAGATTTTAAATTATTCCAGTCCGATAGACTGAAAATTTATCTCACAGTTGTCTTAAAATGCATTTAAAAAATTCCGAGTGAGGCTCTGTCTATTTTAACGTGGTAGTTAAAAAAAATTTTCCCCAGTGATCTGTCAATTCTTTACGTCTATTCATTTGTAAAAGTCTTTGCTGTGCATGTTTTTTTTTTTTAATCGCTCGTGCATTCTCTTTTATGTGGCTGGATCTGTCAGGCTTTCCTGCATGGTGTCTGGGTGTCAGTCCTGTTTGGAAGACCTCCTCAGAATCTGCACACCCCTTAACCTAGTGATTTCATGTTGCTGCTTTTTAATGTTTAAAATAGTAATAAATCGGGACTTCACATGCACTGTAAGGTAGAAAACATGGCTCTGTTCTTTATTTTTAAAGTGACTCACATAGAAGTCTTTACTTAAACCCCCCATTTGACTGTTGATTTGAAATGTATTTTTGTTTTCACGATGACACGCTTCCTGGTCTGTTTCTGGACTATGTGCTGCTTTATTGATCTTTCAGTCTGTTCCTGAATCCTGTAATGATTATGATGTTTAGTGTAGTGCCTATATGTTTAGCTCCTAGAGCTAGAGGTTGAGCATCGTCAGGGCTGAGGAGGGTTGGGTCCACTCCTCGTTACTGGTTTGTATCAATGCCTGCTTCCAGATTTCTAGATAAACCTTGAAATCAAAATTTCCAAAACTCTGTTCAGTATTATGATTGGAAATATATTTAATATCTACATTACTTATGAGAAAATTATCTTTATATGCTATGTTTTCCTACTATGACCTGTGTTTCTTTTAATTCAAATATAAGTTCTTTGAAAAAGTTTATCAGCAGTTTAAGAGTTTGTTTTATACAAGCACTGCATATTTTTTTCCTGATTTTATTTCTAGAGATTTAGTTTTGTTGGCTATCGTCAATAGAAACTACCATTCTACTGCATTTTCTGACTATTGAGTATGAATGTAATTCCATAGCTGAACCTTTCTTAAAAGACCACAGTAGCAACTTGAGATCCAAAGTAAAACCAGGTCAAAAGACAGCTGCAGCCCCATTTGGCTGTCCTGTTGGTGGTGTTCTTTACTCTTGGGGGGGGGGAGTCCACCACCCAGCTCCCAAATAAATCACACACGGAGAGACTTATTCCTACTTATAAATACCTGGCCTTAGCTTGGCTTAGTTTCTAGCCAGCTTTAACGTATCCCATCCGCCTTTTGCCTCTGGGCTTTTCCCGTTCTATCACTGCATACCTTTCTTTGTGGCTTGCTGGATGGCTGGAGATGTCTCCTTCTCTGGCTCTAGAGCTTTCCTCCCAGATTTCTCCCTCTATATATTCTCTCTGCCTGCCAGCCCCGCCTATCCTTTCTCCTGCCTTGCCATTGGCCATTCAGCTCTTTATTAGACCGTCAGGTGTTTCACACAGGCACAGTATCACAGCTTCACAGAATTAAACAAATGCAACAAAAACAAAAGTAACACACCCTAAAATAATATTCTACCACATTCTGTTCATTGAGAAAGTGTACCGACCTTAAATGACTGCATCCCCTGCGGCACGGTCAAAGGGAAGTCTTCCAGAACATGTAAGAGTTTCTTGGAGATGTCAGGGTATCCACGGGGATCCTGGAATACAGACGTATAGTTTATTTAATGGAGAGTACTTCTTGTGGAGATTTAGTTGAGATACAGGATTTTAAATGTTTGTTGCTGCACGGTCTTCTGACTTTTGTTTTTATTGCTTTGGGGAAGTTTGAGTGAACTTAAGGAGAGCTTCGGGTTTCATTCAGCATGGTCCTCAGAAACGTAGCTCACAAACAGAACTATAGTGAGGTCAGCACATGGTGTTCCCTTAAGCTTCCCAGAGGCTGGAGAAGCATCTAGAACAAACTCTCTTCCCCAGGGCATCCTAAGGACAACCACAACTTTACCCTCATCTTTAACTGCTTCAACACTTCTAAGTAAAATTTGAAGAGGAAGCTGATGGTCAGCGTCCGACAGTAGTCCACCATTCCTCCAGGGACTGATGCTGGCAGGGAGACTTCTTCCAGAACCAACTGGCAAGCTTCATTCAACATCCCTTCATCCCAACATCTGGGCACATGGAAAGGAATGTAAACATTTCAGTATGGGCAGGGCCAAACAAGTATTTAATACTTACCTGTTGTGGAATATTATTTTAACTAGGCAAAGATGTGTTACATTTGTTTATGCTGTGGAATATTACTTTAACTGTGTAAAGGTGTGTTACATTTGTTTATGCTGCATTTGTTTAATGATGTAAGGATGTGTGTTTAATTATGTAAATATGTTGCATCTGTTTCACCTTGCCTGCCTAAGGTACCTGATTGGTCTAATAAAAAACTGAATGGCCAATAGCTAGGCAGAGAAAGGATAGGCGGAGCTGGCAGGCAGAGAGAATGAATAGGAGGAGATATCTAGGCTCAAGAGAAAGAAGGAACGAGAGAAGAAGAGAGAAGAGAATGAGAGAGACACCCGGGGGCCGGAATCCAGGCAGCCGCCAGCCAGCAGACCCAAGAAGCAGTGAAAGTTAGGTATACAGAAGTAAGAAAGGTGGAAAGCTCCGAGGCAAAAGCTAGATTAACGACAAACAGGTTCATTTAAGTTAAAAGAGCTAGCCAGCTAAGCTAAGCCAAGCATTCAAAACTAAGAATAGGTCTCTGCGTCACGATTTGGAAACTGGTTGATGGCCCCCAAGAAAAGGCCTGGTACACTTACCAAAGGAAACCTAAAATATAAACAAAGGTTGCTCAAATTTACTTTCTCACACAGGAAGAGCATAGCACACACCAACGCCGTCTTCGGGCGAGCTGTTTCCTTGTGCTTACTCCAAAGTGCTCCGGCCACAGAGAGAAGGCACACTTCCTCCCCTTTGACAACCATGTCACCTGGCACTGTTCAAAGGACAGCGACTCACCCAGGAAGAGCAAGCGTCTGTAAGTCACCTTCCGATCAGCCGCCGGCAGGATTTATTTGCGCTGACTGTGGTCGCACCAACGCCTCCATATAAGATGCGGAAGTCCGCCATGGTGCCTGTGTCTTCGTTGAAAACAACCCTCATTCCGGCGTTCACCGTCGCAAGGGCATTTTGCTGACGTGGGGCCTGTCGGAAAGCTGACACAAACTCCCACTGGAAAAAACGAGAAGAACGGCTGTTTATTTTGAAATGTTTCAAATCCATAGCCGTCTTAGAGCAGAACTGTAAATAAATATATATCCTTCACTTAGATTCATGGATTTACCAGTGACTAATCACATATGTCTACCCTTAAGCTTAACACACACACACACTCAACCTTTGTTGAAATGAATCATTGACACCAGGATGATTCCTCACTAAATATGTCTATATGTAACTCCTAAAATACAAGGGCTTTCTCCTCTATAGCTCCATGTCAACGTCATTGTTAACAGCAAGCCTTATTAGCAGGTAATGGTATGATGCTATTATCTGACATACTGTTCACATTCACATTTCTACATGCGTGCAGGTGGGACCCCAACCCTGCCTTGGATGGTGAAGGTGGCATGGTCACAACCCCCTTAGTTCCTTTGTTCTGAGGGAGTACTGTGCTTTGTTCTTCCATGACACTGAATGTGGGGAACCACAGACTGTTTGTGGACTGTCCCTAACTAGATTTATCTGATTCTCTCCTCGTGAACTGATTTAGGTTGAACTTTGGGGGGGTGACAGGAATACAATGTGGGTGATGGAGCATGGAATGTGCTTTTCTTTTTAACTTCTGAGTCCTCCTACTCACTACAGATACTCTCACTAAGACACTTGAACCCCGGAATAGTCTCCGTGCTTAGAACACCGTTTCTCTTCTCCTTTGGCAAAACTCATTTTGAAGTCGTAGCATCTTTGAAGCTAGCCCACGAGGCTCTCAACGTTAAGATCTGCTCCTCAGTCAGCAGCAGCGAATCTTTAATTTTATTGTTCTAATTTATTTGGCTACATCTCTGAACTTTGGCTAAAACTGTAATCTGTTTTAGGCCCTGGCAGAGAAAAGATATCTATTCATGTTTTGGGTAAGTGAAAGTGACTTCTCAGTCTGTCCTTGGCATTCCACCTGCCCAGAAGCCCCTCAACGAATGCCGAGTGAATGAATGATGCTGTGGGCAAGAGTCAACGAAATGAGTGTGCTTGGCAGTGACGACCACTTTCCCTTTTTGGGTTGAACTGCTCCCAAAAACAAAACCTGAGATACTACAGCAACAAACACTTGCCCAAGCTTCTGGATAGCAAACAGATATTGTGACTGAACGGAAAGTGTGTCAAAGCTGTATTTCTCCACCAATGACCACGTGAAAGCCTGATATGCTGAGAGCGTCCTCCTATAAGCGGAGCTCACTGGCCCATCATGCACATCTCTGTAATTATCAATAATTTAAAGGAAACATTAATCTGGTACAGTAAGGCCAAGTGATTTTAAGATGACTCTTCTACTTAGCTCTTTTGAGGCTGGTGGCGGCTTGGGCTCCTGTTTCCACCAACCTTTCACCACAAATCTTGGTTGAAATGATAAAACCTTCTTGGAGTGCCATCTCCTCACCTATCCCTTGAGGACATCGGTCCTTTTCACTGAACTGCTCTGTGGATCCAAGTGTCCTGAGCCTGAGAGCTAGGCGGGGAAAGAACACAATGTTCTGATGCTGCAAGACATTGTTGAAGGAGCTGGTTACATCGAATCTGAAATTATCTGCACCTCTGCAAGCAAAAGGCATTTGCTACAAATTCTGTGCTTCTCTATGCCAAGGCTAATTCAGGGTGAAGACCAGCGATGCCAGTGGATACTGTAACCCTGTGACCTCATACCTTCCCAGAGAGGGGCATGAAAACGGAGATGAGCACTTGGTCTGGCTTCAGGCTTGCATCTGGTAGTCCGGCAAGAAAGCGATCATGCAGAGGGATTTGCTGGGCTCCTTCTGCCAAAGCAAAAGCATTTCATCAAAGGCCTATACCACTGGAGATCTTTTCTTGATAATATCCAGTGGTATTCCTATTCTAATAACAGGTTCCAAGCCGGGCGGTGGTGGCGCACACCTTTAATCCCAGCACTCGGGAGGCAGAGCCAGGCCGATCTCTGTAAGTTCTCGAGGCCAGCCTGGGCTACCAAGTGAGTTCCAGGAAAGGCGCAAAGCTACACAGAGAAACCCTGTCTCAAAAAAAAAAAAAAAATGATTTAAATGTAAAAAATTTTCCAAGAACAAATAAGAGATTAAAAGTTTTTTTTTCTAAGTACAGAAAACAAATGGTTGCTCTCTCCCAGTGTCCTGAATAAGACCTAAGAGTGAAGAAAAACCTGGAAAATGTATCCATCTCACCTTCTCACCACAGAGCCTTTTGCTCGTTCTAAAGTGGACAGTTTCCAAACTGAGCGCCGAGCACCGTGAGGGCTTGTGACGGGGTAAAAGCCAGAGGTCTGCAGACCTCACCTGGTGGGTCCCCTGGCTACAGCAGTACTTTTTCCCTCAATCTGTTTACATCCCAAGAGTTCCTGCAAACAAGAGTTTTCTTTACTTGAGAAACACCTCTCTGGAGAATTCAGGTCGGTTTTCAGTTTCCCAGAAATTAATACATTTGTTTACCTGCCCCAGAGTGCTTGCATATCACCTGAATCTGACACCTTAATCCAACTTCAGTGCACAGAACTGTTTTCTCCTCCGAGTGCCTGTCCTGGAGGGCTCATCACAGTAAAGATCTCTGGAGCACCTCTATACGTGGGCTTCTATCATGGGCAGCTTGGGAGCTCCGGTGCGTGGCAACCCTGTGTTCTCTGCAGACTCAAGTCGCCCTCACCCAAAAGGGAGACTAAGGGGCTGAACAGCACGTGAACCCTTAAAGCAGCCCTTGCATTGTGTCCCCCTTAAACAAAAACGGCCATAGGAAGGGCCTGGGTCTCCACGGGCTCCTCTCCCTCAGCCTGCCTTCTTCATTCTCAGTTCTCAGGGATCAACTCCCACTCACCTTTCAGGCTCACTGTCTCTGCCTTGGGAAGTCTCCTCTGTTCTGGTGGCAAACAGACGGGGAGCGACCAGGGGCAGGGGGGGGGGGGGATGGGATCTGTAATCACTGCAGATGTGGGGGAGCTTCTCCAGTCGCCTGAGACTTGCTTCAGAGGCCCTGGGCACCCGGTGGAGAACTGAACACTACATCCCTGCCTTTCTGGAGCTTGTATTCTAGTGGAAAAAAAGCAAAAAGAAACGGTACACAGTCACCAATGTAAAGAAGCAGTGAGAGAGCCAGCATGGAGGACCACACCCTTAATGCCAGCACTCTGGAGGAAGAGGCAGGCATGTCTCCGTGAGTTCGAGGCCAGGCTGGGCTACATAGGGAATTCCAGGACAGCCAGGGCTACACAGTGAGACTTTGTTAAGAAGAGAAGAAGGAGGAAAAGGAGGAGGAGGAAGAGGAGGAGAAGGAAAAGGAAGAGAAAGAGGAAGAGGAGGAGGGGAGGAGGAAGAGGAAGAAGAGGAGGAGGGGGAAGAGGAAAAATGAGGAGCGGCAGCAGCAGTGGGAACACCGAATGCTGTCCATGAAACAAACCAGGCTGGCAGACCCATGGCAACAAGGGTGCTACTAGGTGACCAGAAAATGTTCAGTCCCAAGTAACGAGACAGCACCAACCATGCCAAACCCTGAGAGAGCAGCTGAGCCAGAGTGAACAAGAAACGCCAAAGGCCCTGGGCCAGGAAGAGGGCGGCATACTCCATGCGCAGGAAAAGGGCCAACATGGCAAGACTGTGAACGAGGGAGAGAGTGGGTAACGGGACGTTCTGAGGGGTGAGTGGAGCCATAGGCTTCCCATGGCGGGCGTATGGAGTTTTGTTCAACGTCGTAGGGAGCCGTCGGAAGAGCCTAGAGCTTTAAGCACAAGGGGGTGGTGAGTTCTTGGGCTGGCTTGGGAGAATTTCCCCCAGAGCAAGAGCATCTGAGTCCAGAAATAGAAAAGGGCAGGGGGGCGCTTAGCACACTTACTGAGCTTGGATTTTGTTTGCTTGTTTGTTTTATTTTTTGTTTTTTGAGACAGGGTTTCTCTGTGTAGCTTTGGAGCCTGTCCTGGAACTCGCTCTGTAGACCAGAGTTTGGGTCTTATATCCCAGGCCTCAGAGAGCTATCAGGGGTTTTTGAACTGCAGGACATGACCAAGAAGCCAGCCTGGAGGCCCTGTCTAATTCACAGAGGTCTCCAACTTCCCCTCCCAAAGTCTTACTCCAATTTGTTCAGCCATTTGTTAACATGTGTGACTCAACCACATAGACACACCCATGTGTCTGTGTAAACCGGGAAGCTTGAAGAGCTAGCCTTTCAAATTGTCGAGAAATGTGAAAGCTGACAGCCGCATCTGATTGGGCGTGTTTTCTGGAGCGACTCTGTGGCAGGAGGAAGCCACCTGTGAGCAGACTGAGAAGGAGGCCAGGCCCAGAGAATCTGGGTACTCCTGGCCCACAGCCATGTCACACAGTGGACGTTCATCTTAGCATCAAGGTTTTACTCTAACGGGGGTGCTGGGGCTCATGACCTCATGAAGGATGCTCTAGAAAAAAAAGAAGACTCATCAACTCTCCCAAAACCAGACCACAGAAGCAGCTGCTCGCTTTACCCACATGCAACAAGCCTTGGGCATCACTTTAGTTAACCAATGAAAACAGCATGAGATTATCATAGGTGGATGCACAGTTGGAGGGCGTTTGCGTAAGCATGGCATCTTCTCGTCGTGGGCTGTCTGTACACTTGGTTATTTCAAACCAGGAGACCTCGGCTTAGTTCCCAGTTACTTCTGAGACACGAACTGCCCGCCATGTCTGCACTGGCCCCAGGACATCTTCAACAGATCATGCTTTCCCAACAACTCTGTCTCGAGCAGGCAGAAGCAGGAAGGACCTGGAGGGTCCAAGTGGGTGTGACACCACACTCTCCACCTAAACAGACTGAATTCATCTGCAGGTTTTCCCACGAGGCATCCTTGACTCTGAAAGAATGAGAAACACGCAGAGAAAGTGGGGCGCGGGTCTTGGAAGTCTACCTTCTACCGCTAGCTTTCTGAGAAGGGTGAAATCCACCAGGATTGAGGCGGGGTGCTGGGGTGAGACAATGCATGGTGGGTTTAAGCTTAGGTGTTTGTTTGTGGATTTCGCACAGCGCTCGGATTTCAGAGGAAGCAAGACGAGGTAGGTATAGGCTGCATCCTGGCTGAACCAGCTTCAAAGCCAGGGCTGGTGGGAGGTGAGGAATCGGATTAGAGGAGGCCGCACAGGGCCCTGGACTTTAAAAGGCCGTGGTGAAGCAGAAACTCTACACCCCCAGCTGTCCTTGCTGGGGCTCAAGGCTGCCTGTTTCCCACCTGGCTCCTTTCTGTCCACTTCTGTGGCTGGCATCGGAAAGGGTTCCTGCCTAGAGCCCGGAGGCGAAACTTACTCACCAGAGCCATGCCTTGCCCATCCCAGAGCTCCGATGAGTTGGTGTTCTTTGTGAACGGGAGGAAGGTAAGCGGTGGGCGGAGCTAGCCCTGTGGCTTGCAGAGGGAAACCCCTGGCTGGCTCCAGGGGCACTCTGAGGAATCTGGACTGGGCCTCTCAGTCCAGGACAAGAAGCCCCGGTTTAGGAACCCCACCCTGACCTGCTTTTTCTCCTCTCAGTCAACTCTTGGGTCCTGGCAATGAGGGAAGGCAGGAAAGCCTTGGGGTTCCTTGCCCCCGCCCCCCCCCCCCCCCGCCGCCGCCGCCCCCAGTGCAGTCAGTCAACTCTTTCTGGCCCTGCACTTTATTGTATCACCGGACACCAATGACATCACGTCCCTGAGCTTGGAGTCCTCCTGTGGCATCCGCTTCCCACAGCTGCTGTAAAAAGAAGAAGAAGAAGAAGAAGAAGAAGAAGAAGAAGAAGAAGAAGAAGAAGAAGAAGAAGAAGAAGAAGAAGAAGAAGAAGAAGAAGAAGAAGAAGAAGAAGAAGAGGAAGAAGAAGAAGAAGAAAGCTGCACCTGCCCCTGGTCAGGCAGCAGTACACCCTGTAACATGGTTTGAGGTTCAAATTTCAGAAGTTTTTTTAATGGAAACGGATCCGTCGCTGTTTTTATATTTATCAGATCTCTAGAGCAGTGGTTCTCAACCTTCCTAAGACTGCGACCCTTTAATACAGTTCCTCATGTTGTGGTGACCCCCAACCATAAAATTATTTTCATTGCTACTTCATAACTGTAATTCTGCTACTACTGTTATGCATCGTAGTGTATCTGTGTTTTCCAATGGTCTTAGGTGACCCCTGTGGAAGGGTCATTAGCCAACCCTCTGAGGGGTCATGGCCCACAGGTTGAGAGCTGCTGTTCTATGGAGTCCACACTATACAGAAGTGTTGAAATGTAAGTGCAGTCGGTGTGGAGGCCCCTCTTTCCCTGGGTTGCAGCCTATTCTGAGGCGATATATGGACAAGGACAGAACCTCTCCGTTGCTACTCCCTGAGAGCCCCTTCCTGGCCTCAGCACTCCCTCACACAGGACGCCGGCTACTTTTATACTGCCCAGGCCCTTCTTGTCATGAGTTCCCTTCTGCCTTCCAAGGGCACACAGCTTTTCCGGAGTCTCACCGGCTCCTTCCAAGAGCCTTTCAAACCTCTGACCCCGCAAACCTGACCAGGACTCAGTCACGTCTACCCCACCTCAGGAGCTGGCCCAAGGAAGCAGCCAGAGCCCTGCAGGGCTCCTCCTTGGCCTGCACACATTCCTTCCTGAATGCAGCTTCCCGGGCAGCCCCCGCCACATCCTTCCAGGCCATCCCAAGCTGAGTTATAAATGGATTTTTCCACTGGGTTAGGCTTTGGAGACCCAAAAGCCAGAGGGGGCGCCTTCCTCTATCAGTCCCAGATCGAACTATGAATCCAGAACGACATGACCATAGTCAGGACAGAGAATAAATCAAGAGATAGACGGGAGGGGAGGGGAGGGGAGGGGACAAAAGTCTGTGTGGTGGGAGTCTGTGGATAGTTTGTATGGAGGTGTGGGCGTTGGTCACATTCTCAGAAGCTGTTTTTAAAGGGTGAGAGTAAGCCGGGCGGTGGTGGCGCACGCCTTTAATCCCAGCACTCGGGAGGCAGAGCCAGGCGGATCTCTGTGAGTTCGAGGCCAGCCTGGGCTACAGAGTGAGTTCCAGGAAAGGCGCAAAACTACAGAGAAACCCTGTCTTGAAAAACCAAAAAAAAAAAAAAAAGGAAAAAAATAAATAAATAAAGGGTGAGAGTAAAGGCCACAGAGGCGAGGCCTGTTCCATCGATGAGACACCTCCCCGCAGCCCCAGGGAATGAATGAATGAAGTATCTTCTACCTTAGAAGCCTCTTCCTATATAGATTTCTATTCTTTGAGGTAGGCAGAAGTGTCTCCCTTCAGAGGAGCGAGGAAGAGGCTAGGGTTGGCCCACTGAACCCTCCTTTCCTGTCAAATGACACCCCATGTTCCTGTCACAGCAGAGTGGGCAGAGGTGTTCACATGGCACCCCAAGGCAAAAGTGAATGGGGGAAGGAAACAAGAAAATTCCCGGGTGACTCGGTGTGAACACCCCACTTCCCAAAGGAAGAGACGGGGGATTCTAATGTTCCTCTAGAGCCACCCTGGGTCTTGAGCAGGGTGTTGAGGCTCACCAGAAGGCCACCCAAATGTTAAGGGACCAGCAGACCCCAGAGCGTCTCCAAGATAACAGTCACTTTCCCCAATGACTTTCTGTGACCCCTGAGGTCATCGAATGTCTCCTACAGCTGTCCCAGAAATGGCAGTAATGTCCCACCTTCCCTCCACCCAGCCTTCCTCCCTGTGGGACCCACTCTAACAAACATAATCCAAGTTTAAAATACCTCCAAAGACCCGGTTGGGAGTTTCCACGAGCCAGATGGCAGAGCAAATATGGAAAGTGCCGAGTGCGAGTCCTGATGGATCTCATCGCACCACAGTGGCTCCTGGCTCCTGCCCCACAGAAACACACTTAGCTCCACCGGCCTCGTGAGGCTCCTTCCCTGTAAATGCACATGAACACCGGTTCCCCTCAGATCAGGTCTGGCCTGCTACATCCCACCTCCCACATCAAACAGATCAAGCAGGATCACTGCAGACATTCTCCTGTGTCATCCATTCAATCCCATAATCTCTCCTGGTCCCAACGCAGGTGACGGAGAAGAATGTGGACCCGGAAGTCACTCTGCTGGCCTTCCTGAGAAAGAACTGGATCCTTTTGATCAAAATCCCAGCCATGTCTATGCATGCCTTATAGAACTTAAGAACTTAAGCCGCTGTGGCGGAGAGGATCGGGCTCCAGCCAGCCCTTTGGCCCTTGCTTGATACTTGCTTTTGGCAGTGGCTTGAAGAATATCAGGTTAATTGGGCTGGTTCGGAGAGGGGAGAGTTTCCCAGCATTGCCTATGGGTGACTGAATAGCATGAAATAAAAGCTAAGCGGTTTGCTTCAGCTCTGCCCCGGGGGTGGGGAGGTGGGGGTTATGTAATAGAGACTCTGGTTGCCTGTGACCTGCCCTCTGCAAAACCAAATCCTCAGATCCAGGGATTGAATAAAGCAAGGGGAAAGATTTCTTTACTTTGCACCTATTTTCTTAGGCCAGATTTCCCCCACCATCTTATATTCTGGATCCTAGATCTTCAAAGTGATAAGTGTATTTTAATTACTCAACCTGATGGATTTCTCAGGGAAGCCAAAATATAAATAATGAAACCAAATGGCAGGAATAGCATATGGATGAAATTGGCCTCTGAACAGGTTTTGTTTGTTTTCTAATTAGCCATCAAATATTTGAAAATCAGGACATTTTTATGTTTTAACCAATCAAGACTTTGCTGTGGCAGATGGGGAGGTAGCTGGTCCTCCACACAGTGATTGTGCTTAGAGCTGGGTGGAGACTGTCCGTGGTCCCATCTCTGAAATAAGACTCAGGATCTCAGTTTCCCACCCAGGCTCCTCTTCACTTACATAACCCCTCTTATCCACATTTGAAGTTATAAACCAGTGGTCCCATTAGGGAAAAAAAAAAAAAAAAAGGAATCCACAAGGGTGACCCCAGCTAAGACTCCTAGCAATAGTGGAGAGGGTGCCTGAACTGGCCATCTCTTGTAATCAGATTGGTGACTACCCTAATTGTCATCAGAGATACTCTATCCAATAACTGATGGAAGCAGATGCAGAGATCCACAGCCAAGCACTGGGCTGAGCTCCAGGAATCTTTTGAAGAGAGGGAGGAGGGATTGTAGGAGTCAAGGGGATCGTGATGGGGGAACCCACAGAGACAGCTGACCTGAGCTCATGGGAGCTCATGGACTCTGGACCAACAGTTAGGGAGTCTGCATGGGACTGACCTAGGCCCTCTGCATGTGTGTGACGATTGTGTAGCTTGGTCTCTTTGTAGGGCTCCTAACTGTGAGATCGGGACCTGTCCCTGGTGCTTAGCTTGCTTTGGGGAACCTGTTCCCCATGCTGGATTACCTTGCCCAGCCTTGATACAAGGGGAGGAGCTGGGTCCTGCCTCAATTTGATGTGCCATGCTTTGTTCAAGCCCATGGTAGGCCTGTCCTTTTCTGAATGGAGACAGAGGAGGACTGGAAGGGGATGGGGGTAGATGGGAAAGGGGGTGTTAGTGGAAAGACTGGGAGGAGAGGAGGGAGGGGAAACTTTCATCAGTGTGTAAAATAAATGAAAAAATGTTATTTAAATAAAAACTTTAAAAAATAGTTCTTCTTGGGGCTGGAGAGTTGGCTCAGCAATTAAGAGCACTGGCTACTCTTCCAGAGGTCCTGAGTTCAATTCCCAGCAACCACAAGGTGGCTCATAACCATCTATAGTGAGATCTGGTGCCCTCTTCTGGCATAAAGACACATGCAGACAGAACACTGTATACATAATAAATAAATAAATCTTTTAAAAAAAATAGTTCTTCTCCCCCAGTTACATGATTAGAATCAAAAGAAGACATAAGAATACCTTATAATGGAATAGGGTTTGTCGTAGGAGTTTCCCCTTAAACCCTATAAGATGATTATAGAGAGCCTGCCATGGGGATGCAGTTTCATCCTCCCTCTCTGCAAAAGGAAACAAGCCAGAATTGGGCTAATATGTCCAGGGCCACACTGCTAACCAAAGGGCTTCTCAGACTGCATCTCACCCCACAAAACTTTTCACACACGTGACAGCCTAGAGGGCAGGTATCACAGAGGCAACATGTCCACTGTGCATTGTTTCCTTGACTTCTTCCTCTCCAGTACGCCTCACAGGAACCAAGTATGCCTGTGGGACAGGGGGCTGTGGGGCCTGCACTGTGATGGTGTCTCAGCACGACCCGGTGTCCAAGAAGACAAGGTATCTCCCCAAGGTCCAGTAACCAGAGAAGTCTGTCTCTGTCTGGCTTCTATTCTATGTAGGGGGGCCATCCCACCCCCACTTTCCTCCATGGCACTCTTGAGCAGGGGCAGCAGGAAATATTAGATAGAAATTTAGAGGAGAGAGAAACAGAAAATACAAGAGAGCCTCAGGAGGACCTGGATCCTAATCCATCGGCCCCAACTGTCTCTGCCAAAGGGCTTTTAAAGGAATGTCAAGGGGGTGGAGCATAAGACCTCCCTCCCAGCACAGCCAAGTGCAGACCATCCCAGACACCTGATACTCAGGCTTGTAATCCAATCATCCTTTTATGCAGACCTGCTGGGTAAAGCCACCAGGAAACCTAACGGGGCTCCAACAATTCTATAACTAAAAAAGGTCAGATCCTTAGTGTTTCTCCTTCTTAGATCCCACTGAAAACCCTCACAAATGCTGTGAGCCCTCTAGCTCTGATAAAGTCCAAGCTAATTGCCCTCTGCATAACACTTGTGGGGGACCATGACCTTCCCAAGGCCTATCTGTGTACTCCAGGTTAAGAGCCAAGACAAGCCAACAGTTGATTTACTACTTGAGGAAACAGGCTCAAAAAGAAAAACTGACCCGTCCAAGGTCATAGAGTCTGTTGATCAACAGCTGGAACCGGTATTTTCTGGCCTGGAAGCTAAGGCTCTCTTTGCTATTGAACTGAGAACCAACCTTGCAGAGCAAGGACCTGAGCCATGATCTCACCCTTTAAGTAAGAGTCAGATTCTAGAACATGGGCTTCATCCACATCATTGGTCCAAGACTGCTTTAGAACACAGACCACCCCACACTGTTGAATACTTTGCCCAGGGAGCTTAAATGAAACCGGAGTGTGTTGATATGGGCAAAAGGCAAATAACCTTGGCTTGGGATGAGGTCATTGCTCTAGTGAAGACTAATAGAAGTCCAGCCACCCTTCTGGTGACCCAGGGCCATTCCTGTGGATCCTAGGTGGATCTATTTTCAGACTGTAAAGGCCCTCTGAAGTTCAGGATGTACAGGTCCACATTAAGGAGCCCCAGTTCTCATAGGTGGCATAGAGTGAGCAGAAGAGGCTCTGACATCCACGAATCTCTCACCCCTGCAGTCCCCCCAAATCTATCATTTCCCTGCAGTCCCCCAATCGTCTGTCCGAGACTCTGGAGGGTCTCTGCTGCCCCTCGTAGTTCCCGGTTCTCCATGGGGCAGGACTACATCACTTCACTTGGTTTTCTTTGTGTCTCCCATACAAAGACACTTCTCTGTCATGGCGTGTCTGGTGCCCCTGTGCTCCCTGCATGGGGCTGCTGTCATCACCGTGGAAGGTGTAGGAAGCATCAACACCAGGCTTCACCCCGTGCAGGTAAGTGCTCATCTGAATCTTCTCACTTCTGGGCTTCATTTTACCAAATGCCGAGCAGACTGTGCCACCTCCGCCTTCTAGGTCACGACCAGGCACAGGGGAGCTTGGGACTCTTGGTGATCAGGGTGATAACATCTACTCAGTGACCTTAGAGAAGGCTGAAACCCCACCTGCATTGGATCAAATGGTCATCTCTCATCACTTTTTCTACTTGAATAATATCAAGATTTTTAAAACAATGTTCTGATACCTATTGTACTATAAGCTGGCATTGAAGTTGAACACAAGCTATAGACTAAATGCCTCTGAGGGGCTGGGGATGTAGCTGTTGTTAGAGTGCTTGCCCGGCATGCGTGAAGTCCTTGGGGCTACATAAACCTGGCACGGTGGTACACACTTATAACCCAGTACTGGAGAAGTAGAGACAGAAGATCAAGAGTTCCAGGTCATTCTCTACAACATAGAGAGCTCAAGCCCAGCCTGGAGCACATGAGATGCTGTATCAAAAAGTCACACCAGGGCTGGAGAGATGGCTCAGTGGTTAAGAGCACTGGCTGCTCTTCCAGAGGACCCGGGTTCAATTCCCAACATCCACATGGCCATTTATATCAGCCTCTAACACCAGTTCCAGAGAGTCTGATGCTCTCTTCTGGCCTCCATAGACACTACACACACATGTTGCACATACATATACTCAGGCACACACATACACACACACATACACATGCATCAAATTATAAATATATAGAGAGAATCATACTAAAAAAATGTCTCCAAGGCTAACAGGATAAAATTTGGGGATTGCAAGCCAGGCACACTCCTTTAATCCCAGCACTTGGGAGGTAGAGCCAGGCAGATCTCTGTGAGTTCGAGACCAGCCTGGTCTACAAAGCGAGATCCAGGACAGGCACCAAAACTACACAGAGAAACCCTGTCTTGAAAAAAGAAAAAAAAAAAAAAAAACCTGGGGATTGCTCCCTATAGCATAGAGGTTTTAAAAGTAAAATCAGAATTTGGATGAGAGGAGTCTGAAAGAAATTTCTCTAGAGGATGGGGCCAATCATCCCCCAAAAACACTTAGCCTGCTGCTGAAGCAACAGAGTTGGATCTGAGGGCAACATGATACGTGTTGGCATCGATTCCCTGTCATCGTCACAGAAGTTTGAGGCGTCACAATGGGGTCAACCCACATTCACTCTTTTTAGGTGGAGCAGCCCAAGTGTCTCTTGGTTTAACCACATGAAAGTCGATGCCAGAGAGGCCAGCAAAGATGATGGACCCAGGAAAGTCTCCTCGAGTCCACTAGGAAGTCATAGAAGATGCTCACAGCCAAGTCAATCCCAGGCATTATATTCGAAATCTAGAGCCAGGCTTCCCAAGCTTTGGTGTTCCCAGGAGTCACCAGGAGTTTGCTAAAGATTGGGATTCTGAGTCAAGAAGTTGGGAGCAGAGTCCTGAGCTCCGCACTCCCTGCCATTTCCCAGAAGAAATCAGTACTTCCAGACCATAGACCAGACTTTAAATAACAGAGACCAAAATTCTCAGTCTCTGGAAGCTGAGCTCCCTTTGAGCCAATGCAGAAAACGTTAAAGAAGGTGACATGGGATCAGCAATGGTCTCCAAGTCAACCCAAACCACACAGCTGCCTGTGAGAACTAAGCAGGGAAAGATGCAGGTGTCCAAGGAAACCAGTTTTGAAACTTACCCACACCCTCCTAACAGTCACTGATTCCTGAAGAACCATTCTCACAGGGAGAGCAGGCTGCACACTGCTAGTTCCCAAAGAGAAGGATCGGAGTATCTGACCCTGAGAAGTAACTGCAGTGAGAAGGTGTGGCTTCTGAACCACTACCTTTGGGGTGCCTAAGAAAGGGATACACGGCCCTGAACCAAGGGGCCAGGCACACCGGCTCAGACAAGGGTCCAGGCTCTGGACCCTGGAGAGAGTTGGTGGCGGCAGGAAGACAGGGCTGTGACCACAAATGTACCCTTCCAGGAGAGAATCGCCAAGAGCCACGGTACCCAGTGTGGATTCTGCACCCCTGGGATGGTGATGTCCATGTACACACTGCTCAGGAACCACCCGCAGCCCTCAGAGGAACAGCTCATGGAAGCCCTGGGAGGTAAGTCTAACACAGGAGGCAGGCAGAGGGAAAAGATACTTCAAGCTTCCCCACACCATCCCCAACATCATCCCGGCTCTGTTCAAGTCCCAAGCCACGGTTATTTCTAAAACAGCCTGTGTAGACACAGCAAAAGATACCATCTCTGCACACAGCACAGAGGCCACCACGCCTCTCTCTCTCTCTCTCTCTCTCTCTCTCTCTCTCTCTCTCTCTCTCTCTCTCTCTCTCTCTCTCTCTCTCTGACTCACCACCTGCTTCCCAAGGGCCTGCATCAATTTCGTGAGACTACCTGAACAAAGCATAACAAACCGGCCAGCTTAAAACACAGGACATTCTCCTGCAGTTCTGGAAGCCATCAGGCTGCCTGTGCTGGCTGGCGGCTCGGAGGAGAACCTTCCTTCTTCGTCCCCAGCCTCTGGCGGGTGACAGCTGGACCTTGGCATTTCTCGGCTTGTGGCTGCAAACCTCTAATGTGTCCCTATCTCACACGTTTCCCCTTGTGTGTCTGTCATAAATCTTCCTCTTTTTCAAGGACACCAACCACTGGCTTATGCCCATCCCAATCCAGGACAACCTCACACTTCCATTGAGATATCTTATTTTTCAATAAGGTTATGTTCATAGGTTCCAGGGCTTAGGACTTTGGATCTTTTGGGGGGAGGCATATTTCAATTCATGCAAATCTATCCAGGTGAGTCTGATGCAGGGACCTAAGAGCCACCTAGGAGCACACCTGACGGACCATCCAGGGTGCTTTGTGTGTCTAGTGGCACCTTTGGATTTGCTTTAGGGTCCCATTTGTCTCACATAATTTGAAATATAGTTATTGTCAATAGCTAGACATCAGGGCTAGAGTCACAGCTCAGAAGCAGAATGTTATCCTAGCATGTCCAAGGCCCTGAGTTCTATTCCCCACCACTGAAAAGACAATCTATTGGATCTATTTCGACTTTTAAAAGAAGCCAGTAGAGTGACTGGAGATGTGACTCAGTCATTAAGAGTACTTGCTGCTCTTCCAGATGACCTGAGTTCAGTTCTCAGCACTTACACTGAGTGTTTACAACCACCTGTAACTCCAGCCTCAGGAAACCCAACACCCTCTTCTGGCTTCTTAGGGCATCCACCCACAGACACACATACATACCCATAAGTAAATAGTAATCTAAAAAACAAGCCAGTAGAAACAAGAAAGTCCCAGCCACGCTTCTCCTCCCCGCAGGTAACCTGTGCCGCTGCACTGGGTATCGGCCAATTCTAGAGAGTGGCAGGACCTTCTGCCTGGTGAGTTCACAAGAATGGGTGACTGGGGGCATGTCCTACAGAAAGTAAGAGTGAGAAGGCCAGTGATCAAAGATGAGAACACAAGAATGGGCTTGTAAGACCATCACAACCGACTATAAGACAAAGTAAGTCATGGGGGGTGGGGCGGACTCACTGGAGTTACCAATACTTCCTGAAAATCGGGTGAGTACTGCACCACCTTTGATGTGGTCTAGATCTATACAGGGACGTCAGCTGGGCAAGGCATCTCTCCAAGGCAAGTGAGATGATGCCTACAAACACTTGGAGTCAAGGGTGTGCCTTGGTGAAGAAGATTCCTTCCAATAACCCAACCAACTGGGAATTCGCAAACAGATAAAGAGGCTGAAACTGCAGAGTAGAAGCCAAAGAACATCCCCTCCAAGGACACAGGGAGTGGCCTCCAAAAGTGGGGGTGCTTCCCTGGTGAAAATCAAGTGAGTCTTGCTTGGCAGTCAGTAAGAGTTCAACAGATAATTACTAATGTTGAGAATGTTGTTGACCCTATGAATAGCATTTGACAGACACTCAGGACGGGCATGTCTGATGATGACCCTCTGCTGAGAACAGGATGGGTGTGGGCAGGAGACTTTAGACAGAAGGAAAGACTTTGGAGGAGCCCACTGTGGTTCTTATCCAGCCATTCTCAGGAGTCCATAAAAACAAGATGATATGACCATGATTTTCTGCATCGTTCTCCACATAGGGCTTCAATTCCACCTTTAGGGCAGGTGCAGCCTTTCCTGAGATCATCAAGGAAGGTCTTAGAAGCCAGTGTCTGCACACAAGATCAGAGGGTAGTCAATGAGAAGCTCCTTGTGGAGAGAGTAGACACTGGACTCGGGTAGTCACATGGATGCTTGAGGGCCCTGCAGAGCCACGTAGGAAGAGAAATCAGAAGCCATGAGTAAAGATTTCTGTCTATTTTCTTGCCTCAGTTCCACACATAGCAGAGGTAGACCTGGAAATGTACAACAGGTATGTCCCCCTGTCCCCAAAGTCAGGCAAGTATTCTGGGCACGTGTGTCCCAGATTTCCATTGCCACATGAGGGAGCCAAAGTAGACACACTACAAAGTGAAATGAACAGACTGTAGACCCAGCAAATCGCTGCTGTAAGTAAGAAAGCATGCATGAAATACCAGTAAATGGGCTAAATCAACTCCTTTCCCTAAAGGTGGAGGTGCTATCTGCCTCTCCTGGAACACTGACCCTGGAGATAAAGCCAAAAATGAGTTGCAATAGCTCAGCTTGTAACCAGCCAGTCTCATGATACTTTACTGGGTGAAAGAACTCATAAAAAGAACTCATATAAAAAGCCTAAGGTTTTTATTGCCCAATGAGCCCCAAGAAGCCCAGCTGTCTTCAGCTACCATTGACCCATTCAGCCTAGGGACTCTGAGAGGAGAGAGAGAGAGGAGAGAGAGAGACAGAGACAGACAGAGAGACAGAGACAGACAGACAGAGAGAGACAGAGAGAGACAGAGGGGTGGGTGCTGCCTGCTCAGGCAGCTGCTTTTGCCTCTTGGGCAGAGTTAGCAAGTACAGCTCAGAACGCCAGGAAAGACAGCGAATTCAAAGTTGGGAGAAAATGCTTTGCAAGGCGGGAGAAGCCATCTGAGGAAGAAAATACAAGGAGGCGGTTTGTAAGAAATGGGAGAGCTACGAGTGGGAACCGCTTGGAAAATAACCGCCGTCAACTCACCCAGTGATCCTCCCCTTTTGCATTTTAGTTTTCTCTTTCTTAGAGGTTCCATGTGAATTATAATGAACCGCGTCCCAAACCTCATCTGTCATATCGTGGCTGCATTGTGGTTGCCCTGAAAAATATCATAAAATATTATTTTACCACTAGGAATTACCCTAAAATAACTCAGCTGTGAGTGAACATGATGTTCTAATTGCAATGAACAGTATTCATCTACTGAGTACGCTATAGAAATCTAAGATATAAATACAGCTCCATCCCAAAT
The DNA here is from genome assembly GCF_049852395.1 of Peromyscus maniculatus bairdii. NCBI lineage: Eukaryota > Metazoa > Chordata > Mammalia > Rodentia > Cricetidae > Peromyscus > Peromyscus maniculatus. The sequence goes on along the minus strand of NC_134864.1, from coordinate 55,832,401 downwards.
ACAAAGTGCCGGAGGAACTGGGCGCCGATTGCTTCTTTTAGATTTTTGTGCATTGTGTTGTTTTATATAACATGTTTGTATGGTGTATATTTCGTATTATTTTATAAAAATAAACAAAGCAAAGGAAGAACATCCTTGTGTTATCCCTCTAAGTAGAATGTGGCTTCGGAGCCTGAAATTGCATATCTATTATTCAAACCTTCAAGGCACAGCCTTATTTGCAGGTCAAAAGCATTGTTCATAGAAAGCACTTCATGTTCTCAGGAGCCAAATGGTTGTCAGAAGAAAGAACCAGGAAAATGTTGCTTGGATCAGAAAGAAGATGATTTACTTGGAGGCAAAAGTGACGTGAGTCCCTCTATTTTATTCTCTGTGTGTTTCTTAGTGCTGACCCAAGCTTTGGAACTGGGCATGTGCGGTCGAGGGATCGCTCCCCATTTTGTTTACAGCCTTCCCAAGTACTTAAAAGAACCAGGCACTTTGCACAGTGCACAGCACTCAAAGACCACAGTCTGATTTCCCCCTTCATAGTCTGAAAGGCTGGAACAAAAGGAAAACAAAAACCTCTCAGATAGCAGGAAAAAAAAAATCTACCGCATGAGGGATGAGTCACCTCCTCAGTTAGAAATGGAGTTCTAATGCTGTCCCTGCTCACACAGCTGTCCTCTGTCCCTGAGCTGAGACAGACACATCACTGTCACCTCCAGAAGGGAAGGGTGAGATAATGACGCCCACCTAGAAGCCAGCTCAGCGTTCCAGCTCTGACTTTACCCTCTGAGAGATACTCATTTTCAAAAGGACCCACTACCGAGTCCTCACAGGACTCAAGTAGAGAGGTTAATGAGATCCTAACTACCCACCACAAATTCTGTCAAAGAGCTCAGGGCAGGCCTGGGGAAATCACCACTCTTCCTCTTGCTCTGTGTCTGTGTCCTTCAAACCTATTTGTCCACACTCACCTCTCACTGACACTTTTTTTTTACTCTAAAGAAGGTGTTTGGTGGAATAGAGGGGTGTGACCCCAAGGAGGTGAGATGCAAACACCAATAATGACTCACAGAAGATCAACACTTAATAGAGTCGATATATCCCAAAGTCCATTCCCAACCTAAAGCTCAACTGAGCATCAATTGAGCTTAGGTACCACTTGACTTACATTAAGCCAAATGGCTATGGATGTATTTAAGCAAGAATATACCTCGGTATTTGTTCATAAGGAAAAACACAATTATAAAGTAAAATGTCATCCTTTCATTACAGTTAACACACACTAGGATGGGAAGTCCTGTGGAGAAGGCTGAGTACTGAGCGAGACACAGGGTATCTCTGCTGCATGGCTAGGTGTCTGCCTGTCATGTCCCTTCCTCTTCCTCTCTGACCGTCTTCCATTCAGACAGCTGTTAAGTCTTGGCCTAGAACCTGTTTAGAACCTTTCATTTCTCAGTGCTGGTTCATTGTCTGGCACTTTAATTCTCAGGCAACATCTTTTTTCTAGGTTTTAGAACTAAATCATTAACCCCAAGTACGGACCAGGCTAATTCTCACAGGAAAACCAACTGGTCGGATATCAGCCTGCAACATCTCATTCTGCAGCCCGACAAAGAGCCTTTAAAGGAATAACTATGTGTTCTTTCTGGAACCTCACATGGCTTTAGAGAGACAGAAAAAAAAAAAAAAAGACGAGGTGGGAAATGTCAGAGCATTTCACCTAATTATCACAATTACCTCTCATGATAAGCATCTCCATTTACTCTTTAGAAAGGTTAAGCACCTTTCCAGTGGGAAGGTCAGGAGGGGGTGTTAAGAGTGAACCAGACCTGTCAACCTCCAATGTCTGTCACCCTCTTCTCCACTCACCCACGCCCACCTGCATCCCACACGCCACAGTTCAGTTCTCTTAGCTCCTCAAGTACGTCTCCTGGCAACCAGCGTCCATCCAAGCTAAAGCAGATGTGAGTGAGGCAGGGTGACAGATGGGTCGATTTCTGCTCCGCTTCCATTCCCTGGTGGGCAAAATGGAGATTATAACTTCCTTTATACAATCATCACAAAGATTAAATAACATTAATATGTGTAAATGCACTCAAGAAACAGTAGTGTCCTGTGTGTTTAAGAAGAAAGTTATGTTTAGAGTCATTTTTCCTAAAACTATGGGACTTCCCCAGAGCTTTAGATTGTGAACCGTGATTGGAAGGAGGAGACAGTAATCACAGTGGAGGTCCCCAAGCTTCTTTAACATCTGATTGTTTTCACGGGGTATCTTGGCATTCCCCAGGATGCTCTTTGCAAGAGTTAATGACACTCTTTCCTTTAGTATCATATTAGTAGCTAATTAGCCTCTCCCTGGCAATCACATTCCTCTTTTAAGTTGTTGGGCTACAGTGAGTTCCCTGTACAGGGAAAATGAGCGACCCGTGCATCTTGCCTAATTTCTTCAAGAATTCCAGTGCTCTCTCCAGTCGAGCTGAACTGACACAGCCATCTGCTTCTTTAAAGATTTGCACGGAGCTGTTTGCGAAAGAGGAGTTCCGGCCCCTGGACCCGACCCAGGAGCTCATATTTCCCCCAGAACTCCTGGTAAGACGCCGTGGCTATTTCATGTGCTTGTTTAAACATATCCGGTGATAGATCCAATTTTGTAAATCTACCATATCCTTCGGGTGATGTGTCAAATTGGAGGAGGGTTTTCTAGGATCCAGAAATCAACTTCCCCCCACAGCCCTGGCTGACCTTCCCTCGGCCTTAGCTGGGGCTTTTTAAATATTATCCCACCATTTCTTTCGTCACTGTGGATCTGGAATGTGTCCCTGTTGGTTGTCCAGGCCATTCAGCTTTGCTAAGCGTCTGTCATGGTTTTCCAGGAACTCCACTACACTGAAGGCGAGAAGCCTCTTCCTCTGTCCTGTGTGGGGGGCAGTTTCTTGACTGCCAGAAACAGGGGTGCCCCATTCCACTCTTCCCCCACACATATATTGACCCTCCTTCTCAGGCATCCATGCCCCTTTCTATAAAATACTTTCCTCTCTTTTACTAAGTGTTTATTTCTAATTTTAATGATGTTTTTGCTGGCGTGTCTGTGGGTGAGTGTGTACACCTAAGTGCCTGTGCCCATCGTAGACAGAGATGTAGGACTCCTGGAGATGGTGTTACAGGCAGTTACGAGCCACCCAACATGGGTGCTGGGAACCCAACTCAGGTCCCCTGTAAGATCAGTGCATGCTCCTAACCCTCTCCAGCGCCCTCTTGCTGGGGGAGCTCTGGTATGTTCACTCATTCAAAATACACATCCACTCAGCTGCATACCAGTGCTGTTTTAAGCACTAACTATGCAGCAAGAAACAAAGTTAATGAAAAATACTGCGCTAGGGGAGCTTATAATCTGGTAAGAAAGACAGATGGTAAGTAAAATAATAAATGAAAGATACATGTAAGCTGGGCATAGTGGCGCAAGCCTTTAGTCCCAGCACTTGGGAGGCAGAGGCAGGTGGATCTCTGTGAGTTCAAGGTCAGCCTGGTCTACATAGTGAGTTGCAGGACAGCCAGAGCTACTCTGTGTGAGTGTGTGTGTGAGTGTGTGTGTGTGTGTGTGTGTGTGTGTGTGTGTGTGTGTGTGTAATCTTAACAAATAAGAGGTACTAAGGAGAAAAATCACCAAGCAGAGAATGAAGCTAGGCTGCAGATGGTTGTGATTTTCAGCGCCATGGCCATGGAAGACTCTCCTGAAGATGTAATGCTTGAGGAAATTCTAGAAGGAAGGATGGAGCCAGTCATGAGGAGACGTGATGGAAGAGCTACCCAGGCTGTGGGAAGAGTGAGTGTGAAGGTACTAGAGAGAGGCAAGAGAACAGCGTCCTATCCAAGGATGGCACTGAGCAGCCTGACAGAGCCCCGTGAGGGGGGAGGGCAGAGGCCATGCTGACTTGACACTGCCTGGCTTCCTCTCTGTGTGTGAGGCACTGTGAGGGAGGCTGTGTAGAGGAGGGACAAGCTCCTTCAGACGTCCTATCAGGATCCTTCCTGCAGCTGAGCCAAGGACTGTATTCCATCAGGGGATGAATGCCATCCAGACAGGCAGTGGCTGGACCAGACTAGACCTCTGGCATGGGATTCTGGATATGTTTTGGGAGAAAACCACACAGCTTGCTGATGAGTATGACGTGATGTGGGGAAGCAGTCCAGCCCGACCCCAGAGCTGTACATGACTGGAGGGTACCAGTTACAAAGACAGAAAGACCTCCAGAGGGGTGGGCCATCTTTTCTTTAGGGGTTCCGTTTCAAGGGCTCAGGGAGGGACTGGACCTGAGGAGTTCAGTTTGGAGCAAATTAAATGTGAGGGGCCCCCGACACATCTAAGAGGGGACAGACATCAAGAACGCACTGAGAAAGGATTTGAATATTAGGGGGGAAATCGAGACTGAGGATATTAATTTAAGATCATTAGCGGAATGGTGATCTTAAAGTCGTGAAACTGAATTAATACTAAATTAGCCACGCCAGGCAGTCAGTGGCAGGTGCCAGCTTATATTATCACTTGTTCTCAAAAGGCCTGCTTTAGCCAGTGGACACAGTGAGGGTCTCTCTGGGTAAGTGAACCCGGAACCCTGAAATCTTCCCAGAGGGACACAACCCAGCCAGGACCCGATATGGCACAGAGTGACTCCTCTGTGCACAGGTACATCTCCTGTCATTTGTCCTCAGAGGATGGCTGAGAACCCAGAAAAGCAAACCCTGACCTTTTACGGAGAGAGAATTACCTGGATCTCCCCAGGAACCCTCCAAGATCTTTTGGCGCTGAAGGCAAAGTACCCTGAAGCCCCTCTGGTTTCCGGCAATACGTCTCTGGGTAAGCGACAATAGCCCACTCATTCCATGGTTGACGCCGGCTGGACTTCCTGGTCCCGGCCCCATCCCTGGCCAACTTTCTAGAGATGAAAGTTTCATCCCATCTCATAAATCCAGTGATCTCTAAAACTGATTGACACATACCCTAGTGGTATTCAGGATGGCTGGGGGTGGGTAAATGTATGAGAAGGTTTCTCTGTGTGGCCCTGACTGTCCTGGAACTCACTCTGTAGACCAGGCTGGCCTCGAACTCACAGAGGTCCACCTGCCTCCACCTCCTGAGTGCTGGGATGAAAGGTGTGCGCCACCCCCACCTGGCTGTCCCTTGTTATTTTATTAAGGTTAAATATTGAGTAGACATAAGAGAATGTTATAAAATATCTGTGAATGTGTTAACAAATACACCTAGGGAGTACCTACATCCATTTTAACAACTTTGCTTCGCATACACACTCATAGCTCAATGGGAGAATGCTATTGCCTAGCCTGTCCAAGCTCTGGGTTTGGTTCCCAGCATTCCCCACAAATTTGTAATCACTGTTTCAACAGCTGGCCTCTGAAATAAAAGAAGGGGTACCCCACTGCCCCTCCTTTCTCTTCCCTCTTGATGGAGCCCTACAGCTGAACTGGGTTGGTCCATTGGTCCGTTTCTTACTCATTTTTGAAATTACCACGTTTGAGTCGCCAGACAGTGTGTCTGTTGGTTTTGGACACACTGCACAGACTGTCACTGTTCTTCTGCAATCCATGGTCAACATTCCTGCCCTGAGACTCATCCCCTCTTTCTGCATGTGCCTGCGTCCTGCTCCATTACATAGCACAGGATGGTTTGCCCCTCCAATCTATCATGGGAAGGCAGCTGTTGAAAGAGCTTCAGCTATTCCAGGTTCCCACAGTTTTATAAATGCCTCTTTCTTTTTTTCCATGCTGGGATCAAACCCAGAGCCTCACACATTTACCACGGAGCCACCCAAACATTCTGTTTTGTTTTGGCTTGGCTTTTTGTTTACTGGTTTTGAGACAGGGTCTCACTATGTCACCTTAGCTAGCCTGGAATTCGCTATGTAGGCCAGGCTGGCCTCGATCTCTTGGCCTCCTGAGTGCTGGGATTAAAGGCGTACAACACCACGCCCAGTCACATTCTTAGAAGCATCTCCAAGTGCTTCTGTGAAAGGGAGTTTTAAAAGCCTTCCACACTCTGTCTTCCCATTTGTATAATGTAGCAAGAATATAACTAAGTGAATGCATACATTGGGCAGAGGGGTATATGGTCATTGCTTTCGCATCTATACACATTTATTACCAAGATTTAAGCTCTATATCTGAATGTTTTTATGAAAAGTTTTCAATGTAAAAGAAAAGGTGTTGGGCTGGAGAGATGCTCAGATGTTAAGAGCACTGGCTGTTCTTCCAAAGGTCCTGAGTTCAAGTCCCAGCAACCACATGGTGGCTCACAACCATCTGTAATGAGATCTGGCGCCCTCTTCTGTATGCATAATAAATAAATAAATCTTTAAAAAAAAAAAAAAAGAAAGAAAGAAAGAAAGAAAGAAAAGAAAAGGTGTTTTCTCTCTCTCTCTCTCTAAAATTCTTTTTTTATCCCCCTTCAGGACCAGCAATGAAATCTCAAGGACACTTTCACCCGATTCTCCTCTCTCCTGCTGGAATTCCTGATCTGAGAATGGTGACTAAGAACAGTGGTGGTGAGTTCCTGGTCCTCCAAGTAAGATATTAATGAAGTGGCCCCTGCACGAACTAGCCTTACACTTGTTGAGTACACCAGAACGGCCTCACACAGCACATCTCTCTTAGGAGACCTGTCTCCGACTCGTCATTCTTTTCTGCAAACCTCACCATCAAAGCCTTTGGGGAGGAGAAGATGAGCTTTGTAAATGTTACCATGAGAGACCGTGTGCTCACTTTCAGGACTCTTTACAAGTGCCAGGTATCCCAAGAGACAATAAATGTACAGAGTCACTTGGATGGAAGAGAGGCGAGGTGGAGAATATTATCTGACACTCACATGCTACTTGTGTTGTAGGAACGATGTCGAGGGGCCAAATGGGACAAACACCTACCAGCAGGCACTCCTGCTCACTCACGGCATCCACTAGTGCAGAGTAACGTCACACCCGCAGAGTAGAAAGAAATGTGCAAGATTTGAAATCAAGACTCATGGCAAGCCTTTTAACAAACGGGCCTCACTATTTCCCTTCTCGTTGCCCAGAGCTCTTAGTCTTGGGCAAGCATGCTTATCCAGTGGCTGACAAAATAATTCGGGTGGGGGTGGGGTGGGGGTGGGGCTGAATGAGTTGGTCAGGAATTGAAATGTAATGGATTACAATGGTAGTGATGATACCCTTAACTTGAGCAACGGGGAGTCCGTCGGAACTAAAGACTTAGTCAAGAATGGCTTGTAGGTCACTGGGTACTTATGGAGGTCTTTGGTGGACAGGAAGGGGACTGAAGACAGCCAAGTCACTGCCACCCAGGAGTCCTACCTTCTGGCTTCTATCGTCAGCCAGAGGCGGGTTTCCGTGAAAACCGGTGTACCTGCTAATCCCCGCTCCAACCCACACATTTGCAAGTGATGGGATCCCTTCATGAGTGTGGCCAGCTTTCACTTGGAACAACCCAGATAGTGTGTCTGCTGTGAGCAGAGGGAAAAACGGAAGAACATGGAGTCTGGGATCCAGATAACCAGTCCAAGCCAATGAATACGGCAGGAGACCCCCATACTCTCCAGCTAAGCGCTGCTTAGCCTTCCTGCTTCCTGGTTAGCCTTGGTCCTCTCTGACATCAAGTGTCGAGTCTTCAAGTCTTAAAATAAGTAATGGAACTAAGTGGCTGTGTTGAAGAAAAGGGTCACTTTCCCCCACCCCGCCTGTCTCTGAGTCCCTTATATGAGTCCCCAGAGCACAATTCAAACTCCTCAACATAACCCAATCCTTCCTCTAAAGATGAACATGAGCTGCAAAAAGAAAATGCACTCTCCCAAGGTCATCAGGTTACAAGGTCACCCAGTCACAATTCAGAAGCCCCGCTGCCATCGCCCAGGCCACGGGGGGGGGGGGGGGGGAGGCGGGGGGGGGGGTGGACCTGTCCAGTGGCTTTTCACATTAACCGCCCAGCGTGGTCCCTCAGCCAGAGGGAAGCCAGGCAGGCTCAGAAGTCGGGTGTGACTTGCTGCCTCTGGCTCCACTAAAGCTGAAGCGTGAGTGCCCTCCAGTGGCCATCAGGAAACCTCCCGTGGCCCAGAGTGTGGAAGACACCGCCAGGAAGACCTGAAACCAGATACGCTCACACCAGCACCCCCAGCAATCAAAACTCTGTGACAGGCAGCTCCACTTGTGACGTAAAGGTTTCTTTCCACTGCAAGCTAAACCGCACGTTCGTCCATGTCCCACCCACGGCTGGCTCCGTCTAGTTTTTTTTTCTTCAAAAATCTTTACCTTGAACTGGCCCGGCGTCGCTGCATATTTACCTGATGGGCCCACGAGGCATAGAGTTAAATTTTAAAACCCTTGAGAATCAAAACAAGGGTTTTGAAGAGCTTCCCAACTCCATCAGAATGCAAGTTAAGTTTTGTGGCCAGAGACAGAATGGAATAGAAACACTGGGAAGAGGCAGTGTGGACAAGGGAGAGGGCCCAGACGGCCCAGATGGTCTGTCTGGCCTCGGTTAGAGTTTAAACTCTTGTGGGGACGGAGCAATAGAGCAGACAGCTGGCATTCTGTGCCTCACTGGAGGGGTGAACTGTCTCCCCCCCCCCCCCCCCGCCCCCAGTCTGAGTGAAAACCAGAAGCAGGGAGCAGGGTGTGGTGGCTCATGGGCTCATGCCGGCAATCCCAACACTTGGAAGGAGGATCAAGAATTCAAGGCTACCAGAGACTGTCTCAAAAACAAAAGCAAACAAAAAGCCAAAAGAGGCAGGGATGGGCCACTCTGGTCTCTGCGTAAAGCCTCGGGCCTAAATACCAGTAAGATGTTTGCGTCTGCCTTCTTCCCTAAGGAGGGCCAGGGTCTTCAGGGATGAATCGGTGGGCAAGGAGCAATGTTAGCTCTGATAGGCTCCTGCCAAGGTACAGCAGGAATTTTGATGTTTGAGTTTTAGTTTCTTGTTGGGAATACTTGGTTTTGCTTTGGTTTTATTTTGTTGCAGAGGCACAGTCTCCTTAGAGAGCCCAGGCTGGTCTCAAAATCACGATCACCTTGCCTCAACCTCCCAAGAGTTGGGGTTACAAGCATGCACCACTCTATCTGGCTATAGAAGGTCAAGAGAAGGTACAGATAGAACTCACAGGGATGAGGAATCATCGGGTCCCTGATGGGGAGTCTGAGGGGGGACCAGATCTCATAGGAACATCTTTTATGAGATGCTGAGACAGGATGAAGGAGGGACAACTTAGTTACAAGTTTCAGGTGAGATTTGTTTGGCATGAGGATAATAAAAAGCTGCCAGTCTTCACCCATCCAGGAAGTTAGCTGAGGCCAGTGACGCGCGGTGGGAGAGAGATGGGGGCGTGTTGGCAAAGACGGGGGAACTCTGTGCCAAGATCAGTTCATGTTGATAAAATATAGCTATGTAGGAGGGTGGCGTGCTCTCAAAGATGAATCAACAAGAGAAAAATCACAGCCCAACCTGAAACCTGCTAAAAACAGACCCGCGGCAGTTAGTATCCAACTAGCGAGACCGACTCAAACCCTGTGCGCTAAGGTTTCATTAGGAAAACTGAGGATGGTAAAGGATTTATTTTAAGAGCTCCACTCCGGATGGTTTGGGTGACCACACGCTTTCCTACATTGATGTGGCCCCTTTCGCCCTACTGAGGGGAAATCCTCAAGTTCTTGCTCCCATCCCTGCCAGTCCTCACAAGTTGAATTCTAACCGCTGTCAACGTGCTGGATTACTTTCTGGCCAGTTGGCAAGTAGCATTGTCCCAGCCCTCCTGGGTGCACACCCACAGCTCCCTTCACCCCTTCCTGTGAGCCCAGGACATCCCCACACCCAACACCACCAACCAATGGGAAGTCTGAGGAGCTGCTTCCCTGGGATGTGTTCATTTGGATTGGCCAGGGTCCCTCTTGAAGGTTATGATCATCGGAGTTGGAAAGTCTGAAGCCAAAACATGACTGATTTTGATTCCTGTGTGGGTCATCTCGGCCTAAATTCTTGAGCTGCTGTATTTTGAAATGTTTTCATACCAGAATATACTAAAAGGTCACACAGAGTTGGGGTAATTTACGTGAAGAGGTCCTACACAGCCTGTTTCGTCCCTTGACTGTATGGAAGCAAGTAAACAGAAACTTGCTTTGTTCATTACTTGGGTTGATGGTTCATGTACGTTTGGCTGAAACCATCAGGAGCAATTAATTCCTCGAGAGGATTCTTAGAGCGGAGGTATCATGGCAGATTCAAATGGCATCACCATGAACCTGGTGAGAACCGTCAAGCCAGGGAGAAGTCATCTTTTTCACTCACTGCTCTCCCTCACGGCTCTCAAGTTTACATGGAAACTCCTGCCTTCCAAAACAAAATACTTACTGATTTTTAGACCATGACCTAGGGAGTCAAATGGGCTTTGCCATTGGGTTAATGTTATCAGATTTATTCCACTTACCCACATAGCAATGGTGGTCACTCAGAAGGTCCGTGGGAGAGTCTAGTAGGGTCTAGTGATGGCATATTATTACCATCGTTCCTTCTCTCCTGTCTATTTCTTCACACCAGTCCAAAGATGAGTGTGGCTACACAGGAGACCACCTTGGGGCCTCTTAAAAGTCCTATGCCCAAGGCTGGGGAAATTGGCTCTGCTATCTGGGTCTTGCAAGCATAAACACCTAAGTTTGGTCCCCAGAATTCACATTTTAAAAAAAAAATCTGGACAAGGTAGGATACATAGCAATCACAATATTGGGGAGGTGAAGACCGGAAGACCCCTGGGACCCATGGGTGTGGGCCCAATCTACTTAATAGGCTCCAAGCCAGTGAGAGACTTTGGCTCCAAAGAAAAAAACAAAAACAAAACAGAGAGAGAGAGAGAGAGAGAGAGAGAGAGAGAGAGAGAGAGAAAGCCTGATTCCCAGAGACTAACCTAGCTGATCTGGGAGCTCCTGGTGACCCCCTGAGCAGCCACAGTAGTAAGCACCACTAACCGAATATTAACTGAGACCCTGCTTCGGTGATGGCAGCTCTGCTCCTTCTATGTTACCAATGAGAACCACCTGCTTTCTAGGACTGACCATTGGCGCCTGCTGCAGCCTGGCTCAGGTGAAGGACATCTTGGCTGAGAGCATCTCTGAACTCCCGGAGGAGAAAACGCAGACCTACCGAGCTCTCCTGAAACACCTCGGGAGCCTGGCAGGACAGCAGATCCGGAACATGGCGGTGGGTTTCCTGCAGTCAGTCACTGGGCACACACTTGTTTCTCCTCATTGAGATATCAGGATGGGCACTGGCAGAGGTAGCATGCCGAAAGGTCTCCGTGGATTAAAATGACAGGCCAATTGACAAATTTTTTTTTAATTACAAATGTTCGGCCGTTAGCTTAGGCTTGTTACTAGCTAACTTTTACATTTATATATATATATATATATATATATATATATATATATATATATATATATATATTTTTTTATTTTACAATACCATTCAGTTCTACATATCAGCCATGGGTTCCCCTATTCTCCCCCCTCCCACCCCCTCTCCTTACCCCTAGCCTACCCTCCATTCCCACCTCCTCCAGGACAAGTCCTCCCTCGAGGACTGCGATCAACCTGGTAGACTCAGTCCAGGGAGATCCAGTCCCTTCCTCCCAGACTGAGCCAAGTGTCCCTGCATAAGCTCCAGGTTTCAAACAGCCAACTCATGCAATGAGCACAGGACTTGGTCCCACTGCCTAGTTGCCTCCCACCAATTGACAAATATTTTTAAATTAACAAATGATATAAAATGTTCAGTAAAATTCTAGGTGAAAGCCAGCACAGTAACTGAGCAGCAACACGTGTCACAAAGGACATCATTGTTTTGCTAATTTTTTGACAAGCCTGTCAAAAGGTCTGATTTAATCTTAGGCTTCATTAACAGAAGTATAGTACCTAAAGCAAGTCGGGCAACCTTTTACTGTTCAAACCACGGCTGGAGAATCACCATCATAAGGAGCAGAATGAGTCGTGCGTGGTTGGTTTTCCAAGCACACGTAGACATGTCCGGCATCTGCTGGGCAGTGTAGTAGAGATCCTTGGAGCCTGGGGAGTCAGCAGAGGACCTTGTCTTGGTGAAAACTCTCATGTGATTCCAAGTGACCACACTCACTAGAGCCTGTCGAGGAGAGGGTGGCAGATGAGTCTAGGGGCTGGAAGCACTTCTCAAGGAGTGATGGGGTCCAACCAAGCGAGCCTGAGAGCTGCCTTCCAACAGTCATGGACCCTGATGACAGACGATGGCCAAGACGCCTCCTGACCCTTCCAAGGCCCCAAGACGATCAAAGGCAGATAGATGTCTGTAAGGACAGTGGAAGAGCTGAGACACTAACCAAGCCATGACCCTCTGTCCTCAGTCCTTAGGTGGACACATTATCAGCCGGCACTGCTACTCAGACCTGAATCCTGTTCTCTCTGTGGGTAACGCCACCCTCAACCTGCTGTCAGAAGGTGAGCTACACCCCGGGCGGCTCTTAAAGAGCTTCTGTCTCTTTTCTTTACACTTAAATCTCAGCTCACCGGGGGAAGTGCCTGTCGTGAGGAAAGCACATTGTGACAACAGGCAGAGGTGCTGCCTGCCGACAACACACACACACACACACACACACACACACACACACACACACACGCACGCACATGTGTGCACATGCACACACACACACACACACGCGCGCACACTCACACACGCACGCACACATGCACACACACACACACACACACACACACACACACACACACACACACACGACCGTATGCTCAGAGCTCATTTGTTAGCTCGTGTGTTTTTGCTTGACCAGGAATGATTCGCAAAAGCTGACATGAGAGTCCTGGAGAGCTGACTCAGAGGTTCAGGGGACACTCTGCTCTCGTAGAGGACCCGAGTTCAGTTCCCAGCACCCACCTCAGGCGGTTCACAACTGCCTACAACTCTGGTTCCTGGGGGACTCAACATCGCTAGCTTTTGTGGGCACCTGCATTCATAGCACATAGTCACAGAGATGGACAATTACAGATTATCATTTTTAAAAATAAAAACCTGTCTTTTAAAGGAAAGGGAATGAGGCTGGAGAAATGACCTAGCAGGTAAGAGCTTGCCCTGCTGTGGTGAAGGGCCTGAGTTTGCTTCCCAGTACCCATGTCCAGCAGCCCAACACTGCCTGGAACCCCAGTTCCAGGAAATCTGATCTCCGTGGTCACCGACGTTCACGTGCACATGACCACACATAAACACCTGTACGTAACTAATATAATAAAAAGAAATCTTTTGTTTTTCCCCCTTTTTCCCAGAGCTGAGGACCGAACCCAGGGCCTTGCACTTGCTAGGCAAGCGCTCTACCACTGAGCTAAATCCCCAACCCCAAGAAATCTTTTTTAAAAAGAGAGTGAGGGCTGAGTGTGGTGGCGTACACCTTTAGTCCCAGCACTCAGGAGGCAGAGGCAGGTGGATCTCTGTGAGTTCAAGGCCAGCCTGGTCTACAGAGCGAGTTCCAGGACAGCCAGGGCCATGTAGAGAAACCCTCTCTTGGAGGTAGACACCAAAAGAGGGGGGACCCGGCCTGTCACAGAGGGTGCATTCCTATAACCTGAGGGAGCAAGGCTCCTGCCTTCCTCCTTCAATCTCCATCTAATCTGACCTCCCTCCCTCCCTCCCTCCCTCCCCCCTCTCTCCCTCTCCCTCTCCCTCTCCCTCTCCCTCTCTCTCTCTCTCTCTCTCTCTCTCTCTCTCTCTCTCTCTCTCACACACACACACACACACACACACACACTTTATGAGCCACACACCCCTATGGGGAGGAGAAAGCAGTGACTCATTTTAATTGCCGGCTGAATGGAGCATTTCCTTAAGGCAGCTCCCCGCTAATCCGCCTGCCCTGCTTCCCCTGGGGGCCTCTGCACACTCACAATGCTTGGGTCTTTTCCACAAGCTCGAACACCCCTGGACAAGAGGCTAAACGTGCACCAGGCCGTGTTGGGCACTTTGCACACTTCACAGCCAAACTGCTCAGCCTCCAGCACAGGGCCACCTGTCCCGAAAATGATGGGACTCCAGCTTAGCTGCTCCCTGAGGTGAAAACTGAAAGTGGGTCATTTATCAACAACGTTTTCCCCCCACCCCTCTGGCTTTGTAGCCTAGAAACTCCAAGGTCACGTGATAGAACGTAGTGACAGCCTTCTTATTCCATCGTCCCGTGTTGGAAGGCAGAAATGCAAGACAGGACAAAAGGAGTCAGAGTCGCCCTTCTGTTGGCACCAACACCAGCTCTGAGGGTGGAACCACGTCACCTGTCTCACGCCAGGGAGCCACCTCAGGCAGGGCCTTGTGCATGTTAGGCAAGTGTTCTACCACAGCACACCCAGCTAGCTCTGAATGGTTACAATGGCTGCTAAAGTCCACCAACTAAATAAGGTTTTTGTTTTTGTTTTTGTTTTTAAGATTTATTTGTCGCGCCGGGCGTTGGTGGCGCACGCCTTTAATCCCAGCACTCGGGAGGCAGAGCCAGGCGGATCTCTGTGAGTTCGAGGCCAGCCTGGGCTACCAAGTGAGCTCCAGGAAAGGTGCAAAGCTACACAGAGAAACCCTGTCTCGAAAAACCAAAAAAAAAAAAAAAAAGAATTTATTTATTATGTATACAGCATATGTGACTGCAGGCCAGAAGAGGGCACCAGATCTCATTACAGATGGTTATGGTTGCTAGGAATTGAACTCAGGACCTCTGGAAGAGCAGCCAGTGCTCTTAACCTCTGAGCCATCTCTCCAGCCCTGGTTTGTTTGTTTTTAATGTGTTATATCTTTAGTGTGTGTCTGAGCAGAGGATGTACACCTTCTCCTCTGGCAGCCAACGTCTGAAAGTACAGATCTGGCTTGCTTTTCTTCCGGCTGTACAGAAATACCATTTCTATCCACAGAAGGCACGCGGCAGATTCCCCTCAACGGACATTTTCTCTCTGGGTTGGCGAGCGCAGACCTGAAACCGGAGGAGATTTTGGGATCTGTGTACATCCCTCACTCTCAAAAGGTAAGAAACTGGCCGCTTGCTTTGAAGTTGTTCCTCCCTGTCATAATGGAGTCCAGTCACCCCTAACATCTGAAAACAGGTCAAAGGAAAGAAACCGTGTTCCCCAAAAGTGTTTCCTGACCAATATTGCAAACTGGTTCAGCAGCAAGGTTCTGAGACTGCCCTGAGCAAGCGGCTCCGGGATGTGGATTTGGGTCGTTGTTGCAGCCGTGGGGTGTGACCTGCAGAAGGCGTGTGGTCACACTTCCCCATGGGTGAAGGCTCTCCGGCTGTGGATGGAGCTTCTCTACCTGACGCACAGGACGCTGGAGTCCTGACTTGGCTTTCCCACCCCCGGGTTCCTGCCAACCCCTACAGCTCATAGGAGCACATGGTCTCCAGATGTTCCCTGACCCGAGTTGATGTGGCCACCCCGCCAGCTATGGAGGTGGCCTTCTGCCCATACTCTTTGTTCCTTAGGCCTGTCTGCAAAGCTGTGCTTGACTCCAAGAGAGCACCAATACTACACACACACACACACACACACACACACACACACACACACACACACACTAAAAGCAGAGGCAGGTCATCAAAATGAAGTCTTAAGTTTCTTCTCAGCTATGGATGCTCTTTGGTAGTCCTTCCTTCAGAAGAGAAACTTCGACATGCTTTCCCATCCAAAAGTGCATCCGTGTCTATGTGAAGGCAGAGGATAGAAAAACAGGATGTCATTGGGCTGGAGATAAGACTCAGCAGCTGAGAGCACTTGATGTTCTTACAGAGGACCTGGGTTCAATTCCTAGCACCCACGTGGCAGCTCGCAACCATCTGTAACTCCAGTTCCAGGGGGTCTGATGCCCTCTTTTAGCCTTCATGGGAACCTGGCACACACATGATGCACAGACACCTGTGTGGCAAACACCCATGCACGTAAGAAGAAATAAGCAATAAATAAAAGTATTCTGTCAAAAAGAAAAGAAAAGTGGAACATGTAGTATGAAGAGCTCTGAGGCAGGGCGAAGGGGAAGACATGAAGTGAAGAGAACCTCTGGGACAGATGCCACCTCTGCTGCTCCTGACCCAGCAGCCGCGAGTCCACCGCTGGAACATTCCACTCCACCCTCGCCAAATGGGAAAGTGAGCGACCGTTTCTACCATCCAGGACATGGAGCAGGGTTTGGACTGAAAAGCTCCTGACTTCAGAAGCCTCCTCCATCCTCCTGGAGACAAAATAACCCAAAGACTGGAGAGGATGCCTTCAAGAAACACAGCACCAACAAGGTCTCTCAGTGGCTCTCCACAGCATCCTCCACAGAGCTCTGCTGACCTCCAGCAGACCATGATATCAATGGCCAGGAGATATCAATGGCCTCCAGGATGGGCTTTTAGAAGGAAGCCATTGTCACCATTGGAGATAGAATGACTCAGTGGTTACGGTTTTCTGCTGCTCCAGAGGACCTAGGTTCAGTTCCCAACACACACATGTTGGCTCACGACCATCTGTAACTCGAGGCCCAAGGGATCCAACACCGTCTTCTGGCTCCCAAGGGAACACTCGTACACAGAAACAAAAATAAGTCTCTTTTAATCCTTTAGATTTATTCATTTTATGTGTGTTTCCTGCATTTATGTACTTTTGCATGTGTGCACTTGGTGCCCAAGAAGGTTAGAAGAAGGTGTCAGATCCCCTGGAGCTAGCATTACAGACGGTTGTGAGCTGCCATGTGGGTGCTGGGAACCAAACCCGGGTCCTCTGGAAGAGCAACAAGTGCTCTTAATTGCTGAGCCTTCTCTCCAGCCCCAACAACTTTTTTTTTTCTGAGACAGAATTTCTTTATGTAGCCTTGGCTGTTCTGGAACTCGATCTGTAGAACCAGGCTGGCCTCAAACTCACAGAGATCCACCTGCCTCTGCCTCCCAAGTGCTGGGATTAAAGGCATGTGCTACCACCACCCTGTTCCAACTTTTTTTAAAGGATATCTGGAGAGATTGCTCAGTGGTTAAGAATACTTACTGCACTTGCAGAGGACCTGGGTTCTGATCCCAGCACCTACATGGAGCCTCATAGCCATCTGTAACTCAGGAGTCAAGGAATTGCGTGCCTTCTTCTGGCCTCTGAGGGCTCCTAGACACATTAGGAGCATATAAACTCACACAGGCTCCTCTACAAAAATAAAAATATAAATAAATGAGTCTTTTTTTTAATTTTTTTTTTTGGGGGGTTGTTTTTTGAGTTTTTTGGTTTTTTTGAGACAGGGTTTCTCTGTGTAGCTTTGCGACTTTCCTGGAACTCGATTTGTAGATCAGGTTGGCCTTGAACTCATAGATATCCGCCTGCCTCTGCCTCCCGAGTGCTGGGATTAAAGGCCTGCACCACCACCACCCAGCTAAGTTTTTTTTTTTTTTTTTAAGTTTTATTATTTATTATGTGTATAGTGTTCTGTCTGCATGTATGCCTGCGGGCCAGAAGAGGGCACTAGATCTCATTACAAATGGTTGTGAGTCACCATGTGGTTGCTGGGAATTGAACTCAGGACCTCTGGAAGAGCAGCCAGTGCTCCTAACCTCTGAGCCATCTCTCCAGCCCCCACCATCCTCACTCTTAGCAAGAAGGCAGCCTAAGTGTCTCCCATTTAGACAACCGTCCTCTGTGTCCCATTATATGAATCTAAGTGATTAATTAGAGGCACTGAGAGGGAACCCAAGCTTTGCATTCTGACGTATCAACTAACCCGGAAGGGTTTCTGTCTCCACAGTGGGAGTTCGTGTCCGCCTTCCGGCAAGCCCAGTGCCATCAGAATGCTTTGCCTGATGTGAATGCAGGCCTGAGAGTCCGGTTCAGAGAGGGCACAGACACCATTGAGGACCTGAGCATTGCCTACGGAGGGGTGGGGCCCACCACCATCAGCGCACATGAGTCCTGCCAGCAGCTCCTCGGCAGGTAAGTGATGAGCACTGTGCCTTAAAGGGGCCTTGATGGCGGGACAAACAACTTGGCCCTGACTTCTATTGATAAAGCCCTTCCTTGAAGGATGGAAACTCAGACTTGTAAAAACAACTCGCTGCTTGTTCCTTCTTTAGTTTTGCTGAATTAATTCCACAGTATTTGGCAGTCAATTAAGCCACTTTTTGGGTGAGGGACACAACAGGTGATGTTTTCTCATCCAGCGCCCTTTTCTCCAGCAAATGAACACTTGGAGGCCCTCTCCAGTGCTCACGCCATACTGGGTGCATGCAGTCACCTCCCTGGGTCAAGGCAGCATCCAAGTCTGAATCCCGTCCTGTTCTGTTCTAGAATATTCTGGACTGGTCCTAGAATATTCCGACTCTGGAACATGCTTGATTTATGCTGCAGTAGGGAAAGGTCCCCTTCTTACTCGGCCACAATTCTTGTGCCACTTGGAGCAGATTCCCAGGCTTTGATTTGTCCAGAGACCCTTGTTCCCGTGATTTCTAAGAGAAACCCAGGTTCCGCGCAATCGGACCACCCTTTAACTGTCCTCCTTGCCTCCCACTGCGCCAGGCACTGGAATGCCCTCATGCTGGACGAGGCTTGCAGGCGGCTTCTGGATGAAGTCTCCCTCCCGGGCTCAGCTCTGGGGGGCAAAGTGGAGTTCAAGAGGACTCTGGTGGTCAGCTTCCTCTTCAAGTTCTACCTGGAGGTTCTGCAGGAGCTGAAGAAGAGAAAAATAAAGCTGTCCTCGGAGTCCGCCGTAAGTGCTCTGGAGGACAATGGCAATCACTGTCACGCGTGGTCACGGTCTCACAGTTCTGAGGCTAGAAGGCCTCTCAGGCCAAGGTGCCACCAGGAAGCAAGGAGAGGTGACTCACCCCTGTGAGCCCAGCACACAGGAGGCCGAGGCGGGGAGATCACAATGAGTTCAAGGCCTGTCTGAGCTACAGAGTGACACCTCTCTCACGATAAATCATAAACTAAAAAACAGAGACATCATCAGAGCTGGTTCCTCCTGAGAACCGTGAGGCTCGATTCCACACCTTTCCCATGGCTTCTGATGGCGTGGCCTCGCTCTTCTGGTGGCTTGCTGGTGACCTTCACAGTTCTTTACCTTGTAGGAATCACCCTGCTCTTCGCTGCCCCTGTGTGCATGTTTATGTCCAAACTTCTCCTTCTAAGAGGACGTCAGCCATAATGTCAGTCAAGTCTAACTCATTACCACTGCAGTAAACACCCCATCTTGTTTGGATAGGTCACCCTCTGAGTTTCTAGAGGTTTAGACTTCAACATAGCGATTTAAGAAGACGAAATTCAAACCATAACACCAGCTTCTGCCAGCTCCTTGCAACCAGGACTTGCACACTTTGCCATTGCTTGCGCCAATTGTCTTGTGGGGACCCTGTTGCCCTTCTCTGGAAGTCCTTGATCTGGGTCAGCCTTTGTCAGCCTGGTGTTCGTCCTGGGATTTGGCCCTGGCAGACTCTCAAACCATGGCCGTCAGTGCTCAGGTGTTTACAGTGCTCCAGCACAGAACGTGGCAGGGGCTCTGTCTCCACGCTGTAATTTTTTTTCTTTTAAAATAAACTTTATTGAACCCTAATTTACAGTAAAACAAGAGACAAATAAAAATATGTAATTTAACCCACCTGTTTTAACTTAGTCCACAAATGTTCGCCTGTGGAGCCACCAACTCAAACTACATAGAACACCTTGTCACCACCCCAGAGAACCCCTTGTCCCCTCTGTCATCGTCCCCACCTCTGTCCAGACAGACACTGACCTGCTTTGTGGGACTAAAAGCTTCATTTTGCTTAGTCTAGAATTTTGCAATCAATATGAAATGTGACGTCAAATTTTTGTGTTTCAAAAAGTCAAAAACTAATATGTATGTTGTTGTCTACTCGGCTTTCCAGACTTTCTGATTGCAAACGTCTGGAGCAAGTTAAGCAGAATATTTGCTCTCTCCCTCATTCTCCCTGCCTTGCCCTCCCGCTCTCTCAACCCTTCCCTGACCATGATTATAGCTCTCACATCCCCTGTACTCCATTCCTCAGCCACCCCCACCCCACGACGGCCACCGTCCCCAGAGCCACTGTCCCTAACCCTCTGAATTTCAGACGAAGACCTGCACTTCATTTCTCAGTCAGGACACCAGGGCAGTCTTCCAGCCTCAGAAAAAAAAGATCCTGAAAAAAGCATTCAGAATTTTTTTTTCTTCATTTTGTGAACCATGGGCGCTAGCTTATTCTGGGATGGCTTATCCAGCCTAGAGTTGCCTTCCCAGCACACACATACACACACACACACACACACACACACACACACACACACACACACACACTACCTCTGAGCTCACTGGCAGATCTTTTCCTCTAGGGACATGAAGATCAGATTCAAACCAGTCATCCAAGCCCTCACTTGGATAGGGGGTGTGGGGGCTCCAGGGTCATAAAAATGAAACCCTGGGGGTGGGGGGTAACTAGGCCACCCTTCAGTGCATTAGGGACCATTCTTCATAATCCAAACCCAACCTGATCCAGACTAACCAGTTTCTTCTCACTGTACCGGGTCACTCCAGGACAGCCAGCGTCATCCAGGGATTGAAGCAAGGTTCCTGAGCGCTCTGGAAGACTTCCAGGTCACACTACCCCAGGGAGTCCAAACATACCAGGTCAGTGAGTTTGATTTCACTGAAACCTGCACTGAGAGATAAGCTAGAGCTGTGTGGACCAAGCAAGCTATTCACAGGGATGACTTTCAGTTCTCTCTGGGTGTTCCTGATCCAGAGCCTCTGAACCCCAAGAGCTGGTGCTGGATGAGCACAGGCCTGCTCTGCCAGCGTGGTCTGCAGGCAGACAGTCATCATCACTTTAAAGTGATTCTTTGGGCATTTGTCTGATACCTACCCAGGAGAGTGGCAGAGCCCAGGGCTCAGTCTCTAGCCCAAACTGCGCGTGTTTATTCTCCAGTCAGTAAACAAAGAGGCCTGTAATGACTAAGCTCGCCCTTCCGGAAGGACGGTTTAGAAATTAGCTCTTCTTGCTGGTACACAGCCCTTCACACACACACACACACACACACACACACACACACATACACTCACACATACACACAGATACACACACATACATACAGATACACACTCACACATACAAACACATACACACACAGATATACACACACACATACGCACAGATACACACACATACACACACACAGATATACACACACATACACACAGATACACAGAGATACACACAAACACAGATACACATACATAAACACACACATACACACACACTCACAGATACACACACACACACACACACACACACACACACACCACTGAATGAAAACAAGGACATGACACTTCTAGGTATGACTGAGGTTTATTGTAGACATGAGGGAAGCAGGTCCAGACTGAACCAGGCCATGAGAGGGGGATGGGGAGCGGGGAGTAGGGGGAATGTGAAGAGAGAAGCCGAGGGCTGAGAGACCAAGAGAACCAAGACAAGAGCCAAGATGGCTGAGGTTATACAGGAATCAGAGGAGCTGGGGGAAGAGAAGGGAAGCAGGGGGGACCAGGGGGTGGAGAAGTTGAGGGTCAGGGGGTGGGGTATGCCAGCCAGGATGACTCTGTAACAGGTACTTGTGAGTAGGAATTGAGGGAGACTGGTGGCCAGAGTCAGCTTTGATACATTAAATGGGCACCTCAGTTAGTCATTTGTCCTGAGTTTGAGACCCACCCAACACACACACACACACACACACACACACACACACACACACACACACACACATGTCAGTGCAGCCTCAGAGAAAAGTTCCAGAATAAACTCTTTCAACATCGGTCTAGATCTGGAAAATTCCATTCCCATTCCCACCCTCAGCCAGAGGCCCTGATGAGTCAACACTGAGTTCTCACTCAGATTTTGGTCTGTCTCTGTGGGGCACATTGTATCACTTAGGCCTCATCAGAACAGTGAGCATGAGCAAGTTAGCCATTGGAAGGGTGAGCAAGCAGGACAGAGAGACCTCAATTGTCAAACAAAGGGGTTCAGGGGTGCCACACATGGAGGAAGTGGAGAGGCCTTTCATCTACTCAGTTCTGTCAAAATGTTGGCCAGTCAGAGGCATTGCCACAAAACTGAAATGACAATTTCGTATTCTAGTTACATCATGAAATGGCCATGCTAATCATCTGACTGGTTCCACTGTTTGTTGCCCAAGGGGACTGTCCTGTGACTCCACCCTGGGTCACCCGGGGCCACCTGAGATGAAAGGTTTCTGGGCTAACTCTGTCTTTCCCTGTAGAGAGTGGATCCTCGCCAACCTCTCCAAGATCCAGTTGGACGTCCCATCATGCATCTGTCAGGTCTTAAACATGCCACGGGTGAAGCCGTATTTTGTGATGACATCCCCAGGGTGGACAAAGAACTTTTCATGGCTTTGGTGACCAGTACCAGGGCTCATGCAAAAATCATGTAAGTAAAGCAAAGCTTTTCAAAAACCTTTTAGAGGTATCCCTGGGGGTTGCCTCAAAGGACTGTGCCCACTTCTGCAATGAGCACCCAACGAGCACCAGAGGAAGAGAGCATATCTAGAAATTGTTATGCCCAGATTGTGGGGACCCTGAAAGACCACCATGGAGACCAAATCCCATATAGAAAAGCAGAATCTTTATTTCAAGCTTGGAGCTTGGTCTCTCTGTCTGTCCGATGCAGCAGTGAGAACAGAGAGCCCTGAGCCCGGGCAGGGTGGGGTTTTTAATCATAGCAGAGGTTGGGATGAGAGGATTTCTAGGGTTCAGGACTCTGATTGACTGACATTTGTCTAGGGGTATAGGGAATGTTTGAAATGTCAGGTATTCCACCTTAGATGCAGGCCCTCCCTGGGTGGGGTCAGCTTATGGCTTTTTCTGGGGACCAGGTGTTACCTGTCAGTGAGCCTGTCATGGCAGCTGTGTCTGGGCCTCTAAGCCTGTCACGGCAGCTGTGTGGTCAAGCTGTTTTGAGCCCCTCATGTACCCCTTCACAAGTACCAATGACAGGACTCAACCATGAGTCCTATCTGTACAGGGGTTCCAGGGTATTGGGACCTAAGAACCATTAGTTAACAGATTATTCTAGGACATCTGCATCTATTGCCATTTTTAAGGCCCTGTAGTTCTGATCTTTGAGTACAGCCAGATTATAATCCTGAATGATTTATATAGAAATAATAATAATTTCTTAA